>NW_024738099.1:0-7390 GCF_018991925.1 Homarus americanus | reverse complement strand
AAAAAAAAAAAAAAAAAAAAAAAACCATTCAAATAATGGGACCTTGCGAACCTAAATGGCCCTAGAGCAGGCACAGTCACGTATGCATGGCGTATTCTTATAGATTGTGCTGCCAGGCGTAGGTTATCTAGTAAATTTAGTCAATATTGTACAGTAACAGCCAGGGCTGTGGAGTCGGAGTCGGAGGAAATTTCGGCTTGTGGAGTCGGAGTCGGTAAAATTGTCCAGACTCCGACTCCGACTGAAGCTATTCTGTTCCTAAGAACAAATATATGAACTCAGGCATATTCATTGCAGTGATTCCACTGATCCCACTAATTTTCTTAAATTATTAAAAGAATTTATTTCCATTTTATAAGCATTATTATGAATTTATTGTAGCAGGCACAGTATAGCACTATAATTTTGGACGATAGTCTCTTCTTTACCATTTGAAATTTTGAATTATATCAAATTTTGTTTCGTTGAAAACTGCACAGAGGCTCTCGGCTACAAAACAATTAGCTACAACCTGTTTTTGGTGAGATTAAAGCAAATTTAATTTAATAACTTAATCATGTAAGGTTTATCCATTTTCCTTAATAAGGTATTCATTTCTTTAATGTACATAAATATATAAATTTACTTTAAAAGGAATTGTAGGATCATCATTTAGATCCACATCAGATTATGAGCTTAAACAAAATTCATATGCTGAGATCGAACTTTTAGATATACATGTAAATGGTGTTTTCTAGTTAATATCTTGAATTCTTAATAAATTTATTTTTCTTTTGATTGAAACTTTGAAAGTCAAGCCTATCATCTTTTTGTAGTTCTTAAATATCGTCCAGATCATTAATAAAGCTGTAGCAGTATAGCCACGGTGTTTTACTTTTTACCTACTCAGGTTACAACATACAAATTACAATTAGGATGGTAGAAATAGTTGTTACAAATAGGCCAAGGAGTCGGAGTCGGAGTCGGAGTCGAAGGTTTTGTCTTCGACTCCACAGCCCTGATACATACATACATACATACATATATATATATAATTATATATATATATAATTATATATATATATATATATATATATATATATATATATATATATATATATAAAAATATATATATATATATATATATATATATATATATATATATATATATATATATATATATATATATATATATATATATATATATATATATATATATATATATATATATATAGTTTAATATTAAATAAACAGTACAAAAAGACCTTCTCTTCATACAAAATAAGAAAAATATTCACATACAAGTCATTTACAGTTCTTGATGAATCTCACAAGACATGGTGAAGCTATAATAACATAGCTATCATGAACATGAGCAGTTTATGTTTAAAAGATGGACAAATTTTCCCCTTAAGGACGATTTATTCATCCTCCTATCAGTTATATTTAAATTCTAAAGATAAATATTTGAGAAGAATAATGATAGACACCATATCAGCATTATAGTGCAAGACTGAAACAACCCAAATACAGTAGAGTCTCGTCCAACGCAGGTTTACCCAATGCAGATTTCGTTCAGCATAATTAAATACAGTAGACCCTCGTTAATTCGGACCCCTTTAATCCGGATTTCGGATAATTCGGACAAAATCTGAACTAACTTTTTTTCTTTTTTATTTGTAGGAATATTACCTACGCGGACCTTAAGCTAAAATGCTGGTCCGCCCACTGCTGGGATAAAACACCAGCGTCTTTTTGGTTAAATGTAACATCTCCACCACTAGTGTGGGGGGGGGGGGGATGCAACTTTTAGCTTCAGACATGAAAAATATTTACCATTTACTGCCAGTAAACAATGGAAACGTAAAATATGTACCAATTAGTAATGAAAAGTTGTGCAGTTCCTTCAGCAAATGAAGCTCACCAATTTACAATAGGCTAAATTACCTTACAACGTGTTTTCAGTAGTCTATGTTGAAGTTCTTAGCATAGGCTAACTTATCATATCATATACGGTATCACAGTACTCATTGATCTACAAAAAATACCGGTAATAAAAACCTTTTCGATATTTCACACGTAATATAATACCCGGTAATCTACTTCAACCTCCTATTGTTTACAACGACGCATGACGCACCACCAGCTGTTGAGTATCAATCAGCTAGACGGTACACGTGTTTTTCGAATCGTTTTCAGTTAAAAAACTGTTACATCACACGTATATTTTACCTAAACTGCGCCTGAATGAATATATTCTCGGAAATAAATAGTAGTTTTGCTGAAAAGTGATGTATTTTAATGTAAAATAGGATAAAATACATGACAAAAACAAAAGATATTACCTAACCTTCCGATGTTCAAGAGAAGTTACTCGTTTTTTTTAATAGTTTTTGGTTAAAATACTGTTATATCACAATGGTATTCTATTCATACTGTGCTTGATATAATACATTCACGGAAATGTAATATTTTTGCTGAAATTACATACGTATTACTGTGGAAAGTGCGATAAAATCGTGACGAAAACAATGACTTTCGCTTTCGTTCGTTCAAAAGATGTTACCGTAATCGCTTTTCGATTGGTTTTCAGTTAAAAAACCGTTGTATTACAATAATATTCTATCCTAATTGACTTGAATAAATACTACGATACCATATTTCTGAATATTTTCATTAAAATCCATCCAAATCATTTTCCTTGTCATCGTCTGCAGCACCAAACAGCTTCTCCCAGTACTCTCCTTGAACAGGGCTAGAGGGTACGTGTTTTTCGAATCGTTTTCAGTTAAAAAACTGTTACATCACACATATATTTTACCTAAACTGCGCCTGAATGAATATATTCTCGGAAATAAATAGTAGTTCTGCTGAAACATGATGTATTTCAATGTAAAATAGGATAAAATACATGACGAAAGCAAAAGACTTTACCTAAGCTTTCGATGTTCTTGAGATGTTATTCGATTTTTTTTACTAGTTTTCGGTTAAAATACTGTTATATTACAATGATATTCTATTCATACTGTGCTTGATATAATACATTCACGGAAATGTAATATTTTTGCTGAAATTACATACGTATTACAGTGGAAAGTGTGATAAAATCGTGACGAAAACAATGACTTTGAAATATGAGATATATTCCCCCTAAATCGGTTAATTCGGACAATCGGCTAAAACGGACACCCTCCCCCCCTATTAGTCCGAATTAACGAGGGTCGACTGTATATGCCTTATATCTGTACTCACCCCTGAAGATGTGAATTACACGAAAGCACTTGGGAACTTAGTGTTTTCTTTTTTCTTGTGGTTATCAGCATATAACTGGATCACATGCACCTACTGTACAGTGATTTACCTGCATATATATATGTATATACAGGTTGACAATCCTTTATCCGAAATCCTTGGGGCCAGAGGCATTTCGGTTTTCAGAATGGTCAGGTTTTTTTTTTTTTTTTTTTTTTGTGTGTATTAGCCCACCCGGGCATAGATCACTGACCCACATTGGGGCCTGGGGGGTCGAAAATATAATAAAAATAATAATAATAATAATAATAATAATTCATGGGTCTAGGTCGTGTTTCTCACTTTTGATCTTTTTTCATTCTTGTATTTCTTTACTGTATTATTATTTTATTATTACAGTATTATTGTTATTATTATTATTATTAATTTTATTATTATTATTATTATTATTATTATTATTATTATTATTGTTATTGTAATCATTATTATTTTATTTTGGTGTATTTTATTAAAATTTTTATTTACTATGAATAATTATTATTATTATAATTAGTATTACTATTACATTTTCGCCCCCCAGGCCCCAATGTGGGTCAGTGATCTGTGCCTGGGTGGGCTAATAATCCCTGCTTAAAAAAAAAAAAAAAAAAAAAAAAAAAAAAAATTCGGTTTTTAGAGCTTTTCGGAATTTCGGATAAAGGGTTGTCAACCTGTATGTATATGTATATATATATATATATTCCCTGACTTACGACCGCCTCAGTCGTACCCAAAATTTATCTAATTACGTATTTTCGAGTCCTAATGTCAGTTATTGCAGTGTACTGACAAAATTTTCGTTTGTAATTCATTTTAAAATGGCTGGCAAGCTTAAAAGTAAGAGTTTTGTGGTGCTGAGAAGAAAAGAGACACCCATTTTAGATTTTCTATGGATTATTTAAGCATTTTCGACTTACGACTTGGATTTGGGTCCCTAACCCCGTCATAAGTCGGGGAGCAGCTGTATATATATGCATCAGTAGATACGGTTTAGGAAAAAGAAATTATTTTGACAGCTCCGGTACCTTAAAAATTGGCACTGCAACACTGGGTACAGGTACATAATTAATGGACCATTTACTCACTTTTGCTGCTGCTTCCTGGGCAGCTTTTAGACTTGCAGCTGATCCAGTTTCCTTCATGCTCAACTACGCACAAGGAGAGAAGACCCCAGCTCGAGCAAGGTCAAGGTCCATATGTGATGAGTTATGTCGTCTCTGGAAAAATAAAATAAAATATAAATAAATAAATCATGAAAAATGTCCACTTGTTATTTCACTAAGGTAAACAATGTAATTAATTAAAACAGCTGCATTCTTGACATTTCTATCCTAAAATGCATGAAAAATACTTAAAGGAGCACATAATATGTTTACACTTCCTTCCATAAATTCAACACCAGACCAACACTAATTAGGTAACAAAAAATAATCAGAAAAACATTAGTTACAGTCGGGCCTTAACATACGCGGGGGTTACGTAACAGAGATAGCCATGGATGTTAAAAATCCGCGTATATGTGCTGCCCCCCAAAAAAAAACCCTGGCCCCCCATGTCCTTATTTACCGTATATACCTGTGTGTAGTTAGAGTTTTTAAGACCAAATTATTTGGCAAAAAATTGGGGGTCGACCTCTAAATGGGTAATAGTTTTGTTAGGTTGAAAAATATTTACCAGTAACTACCTGTAAACAATGGAAACGATGCACCAACGCACCACTGGCTGTGAGTGTCGGTACAGTTTCCAGGGCAGATCTCTTGCGTCATCATAGCAGGCCCAAAGTAGCCAAATCCATGGTATGGTAGCACAAGACGATGTAAAACATAAAGTATTCATTTATTAAAGTTTATTTATAGATACTGTTCATAAATTTTTGTTCATTACATTTGAAACATCAATCTTTGTTAATTAAATTTGAAACAAAAGAAAACTATGATACCGTATTTTCATTAAAATATTACATCACAAGTATATTTTACCTTAACTGTGACTGAATGAATATACTTATTCTCAGAAATAAATATGGAAATATAATATTTTTGCTGGAATGACATACATATTACAGTGGAAAGTGGGATAAAATCATGACGAAAACAATGACTCGCTTTCTTTCGTTATTCAAAAGATTTTACCGTAATCGCTTTTAGAATGGTTTTTAGTTAAAAACTGTTGTACTCGTACTGTATTACAATATTATTCTATCCTATCATTAGCCTTATAATCCCACAACTGAAAACCATTCGAAAATCGATTACGGTAACATCTTTTGAACGAAAGAAAGAGAAAGTCATTGCTTTCGTCACAATTTTATCCCACTTTCCACTGTAATACGTACATCATTTCAGCAAAAATATTACATTTACATGTTCTCAGAAATAAATGGTAGTTTTGTTGAAACGTAATGTACAGTATTTAATAATAAAATGCAAAAATAGCTATAAAAACAATTAATGCACCCGTAATGTACTGGCTGGCGTCTCCACTCGTCCCTGCTCCTGCGTCCAAGGTCACCACTCCTCCCAACTCGCTGCCTCCTCCACCTCCTCACCGTCACTACTGCCGACAACAAACACAAATGTTTTGTGAATAACTGCACCACCACTTCCTATGTACAGTACTGAACTGTACTGTGCTGTGCATTTTTACAAACAATAAACATGGCAAGAAAAGCTATTAGAAAAAAGAGATAAAAATTTCACTTCACTGTACCGTACCTATCCTCGGCGACAGGACGGGGGTTATCGGGCTCATCGTCACTCAATTCCATAACGGGTGGTGAATTGGGGGCGACGGTGGATTCAGCTGCTTCCTCACTGCCGCCAGTGATTGATGGTGTTAAATCTCTCCTTCGGCGATCAAAGAACATGGTGATGGGGAGTTGTCGTCTCTTTCATTCATTTCTTCCATGATGTTTTTGTATGGAGCAAAAAGTCATCCATCCCTCGCATGAATTTCAGGGCACGCACCATGGAGGGGTCCATACTATAGGCCAGGTTATTCAGTGCCTCAATATTCCTGGTCATCTCCCCCAACTTCTCCAACGTTATTTCTTGGTGCTGTTCCTCTTCCTCTTTCCCTTTCGCTTCCTTTTCCTCTTCCTTGCCTGAGTCTACTAACTCCTGTAGATCCTCCTCGGTCAGCTCAGTGTCGTGCTCTTCAATTAGCTCCCTAATCTCGTCCTCTGCCATGTCCTGGAAGCCTTCAGCAGCCACTTTCCTTGACAGGACCAGGGTCTTTCTGAATATTTTCATTAAAATCCATCAAAATCATTTTCCTTGTCATCGTCTTAAGCACCAAACAGCTCCTCCCAGTCTTCTCATTGAACAGGGCTAGAGGGTACGTGTTTTTTTAATCGTTTTCAATTAAAAAATTGTTACAGCACATGTATATTTTACCTAAACTGTGCCTGAATGAATATATTCTCAGAAATAAATAGTAGTTTTGCTGAAACGTGATGTATTTCAATGTAAAATAGGATAAAATACATGACGAAAACAAAAGACTTTAGCTAACCTTCCGATGTTCAAGAGATGTTACTCGTTTTTTTAATAGTTTTCGGTTAAAATACTGTTATATTACAATGATATTCTATTCATACTGTGCTTGATATAATGCATTCACGGAAATGTAATATTTTTCCTGAAATGACGTACGTATTACAGTGGAAAGTGGGATAAAATCGTAACGAAAACAATGACTTTCGCTTTCTTTCGTTCAAAAGATGTTACCGTAATCGCTTTTCGAATGGTTTTCAGTTAAAAAAAACTGTTGCATCACAAGTGAATTAGGATAGAATATTATTGTAATACAGTACAACAGTTTTTTAACTGAAAACCATTCGAAAAGCGATTACGGTAACATTTTTTGAACGAAAGAAAGCGAAAGTCATTGCTTTCGTCACTTTCCACTGTAATACGTACGTCATTTCAGCAAAAATATTACATTTCCATATTCTCAGAAATAAATAGTAGTTTTGCTGAAACGTAATGCATTTCAATGTAAATTAGGATAAACTACATGAAAACAAAAGACTTTACCTAACCTTCCGATGTTCAAGATATGTTACTCGTTTTTTTAGTAGTTTTCAGTTAAAATACTCTTATATTAGTGATATTCTATT
>NW_024738098.1:0-9788 GCF_018991925.1 Homarus americanus | reverse complement strand
ATCCATATATATTTCATTAGCCCAATAAAGCACGCGAACTTCTACATATAATCAACACCTCACCCCACCAGGATATCAACCAACGATCTTATAATTGTGACCGGGGAACGCTACCTCTGGGCCACCAGGAAAAAAAGCAGTCCTAGACTCTGCTATATTTCACACAAAGCCTGTTCAACGAGCTTATGGCGCCGTGAACCTCTAATGGGGACCACCCTGGCCACTTAGGTGATCAGCGCAACGTTTTACCAAATGCGGCTTCAAAACACGAGGGTCCATATATATTTCATTAGCCCAATAAAGCACGCGGACTTCTACATATAATCAACACCTCACCACCACCAGGATTCAAACCCACGATCTTATAATTGTGACCCGGGTATGCTACCTCTGGGACACCAGCACAATAAAAGCAGTCCTAGACTCTACTATATTTCACACAAAGCCTGTTCAACGAGCTTATGGCGCCGTGAACCTCTAATGTAAATTCGTACGCTTAGGTGATCAGAGCAACGTTTTACCGGTCATGCTTTGGAACACGAGGATCCATATATATTTCATTAGCCCAATAAAGCACGCGGACTTCTACATAATCAACACCTCACCCCACCAGGATTTAAACCCACAATCTTATAATTGTGACCGGGGAATGCTACCTCTGGGCTACCAGGACAATAAAAGCAGTCCTAGACTTCTGCTATATTTCACAAAAAGACTGTTCAACGAGCTTATGGCGCTGCGAACCTCTAATGGGGACCATCCGTGCCGCTTAGGTGATCAGAGCAACGTTTTACCAAATCCGGCTTGGAAACACCAGGATCCATATATATTTCATTAGCCCAATAAAGCACTCGGATTCTTTGGCATATAATCAACACCTCACCCCACCAGAATTCAAACCCACGATCTTATAATTGTGACCGGGGTATGCTACCTCTGGGCCACAAGGACAATAAAAGCAGTCCTAGACTCTACTATATTTCACACAAAGACTGTTGAACGACCTTATGGCGCCATGAACCTCTAATGGAGACCACCCGTGCCGCTTAGGTGATCAGAGCAACCTTTTACCAAATCCGGCTTGGAAACATGAGGATCCATATATATTTCATTAGCCCAATAAATCACTCGGACTTCTACATATAATCAACACCTCACCCTACCAGGATTCAAACCCACGATCTTATAATTGTGACCGGGATATGCTACCTCTGGGCCACCAGGACACTAAAAGCAGTCCTAGACTCTGCTATATTTCACACAAATCCTGTTCAACGAGCTTATGGCTATGAACCTCTGATGCAATTCACCCATGCCGCTTATGGGATCAGAGTTAACGTTTTACCAAATCCGGCTTGGAAACACGAGGATCCATATATATTTCATTAGCCCAATAAAGCAGTCGGACTTCTATATATAACAAACACCTCACCCCACCAGGATTCAAACCCACAATCTTATAATTGTGACCGGGGTATGCAACCTCTGGGCCACCAGGACAATAAAAGCAGTCTTAGACTCTACTATATTTCACAAAAAAGCCTGTTAAACGAGCTTATGGCGGTGTGAACCACTATAGGGGACCACCCGTGCCGCTTAGGTGATCAGAGCAACGCTTTACCAAATGCGGTTTCGAAACACGAGGATCCATATATATTTCATTAGCCCAAAAAAGCACGCGGACTTCTACATATAATCAACGCCTCACCCCACCAGGATTTGAAGCCACGATCTTATAATTGTGACCGGGGAACGCTACCTCTGGGCCAACAGGACAATAAAAGCATTCGTAGATTCTACTATATTTCACACAAAGCCTGTTCAACGACCTTATGGCGCCGTGAACCTCTAATGGGGACCACCCGTGCTGCTTAGGTGATCAGAGCAACGTTTTACTAAATGCGGCTTCAAAACACAAGGATCCATATATATTTCATTCCCCAATAAAGCACGCGTGTTCTACATATAATCAACACCTCACCCCACCAGGATTCGAACCCATGATCTTCTAATTGTGACCGGGGAACGCTACCTCTGGGCCACCAGTACAATAAAAGCAGTCCTAGACTCTGCTATATTTCACACAAAGCCTGTTCAACGAGCTTATGGTGCTGTGAACCTCTAATGGGGACCATCCGTGCCACTTAGGTGATCAGAGCAACGTTTTACCAAATCCGGCTTCGTAACACAAGGATCCATATATATTTCATTAGCCCAATAGAGCACGTGGACTTCAACATATAATCAACACCTCACTCCACCAGGATTCGAACCCACGATCTTATAATTGTGACCGAGGAACAAAACCTATGGGCTACCAGGACACTATAAGCAGTCCTAGACTCTACTATATTTCACACAAAGCCTGTTCAACGACCTTATGGTGCCATGAACCTCTAATGGGGACCACCGTACCGCTTAGGTGATCAGAGCAAGGTTTACCAAATCCGGCGTGGAAAGACGAGGATCCATATATATTTCATTAGCCCAATAAAGCACGCGGACTTCTACATATAATCAACACCTCACCCCACCAGGATTTGAAGCCACGATCGTATAATTGTGACCGGGGAACGCTACCTCTGGGCCACCAGGACAATAAAAGCAGTCCTAGACTCTGCTATATTTCACACAAAGCCTGTTCAACGAGCTTATGGCGCCGTGAACCTCTCATTGGGACCACCCGTGCCGGTTAGGTGATCAGAGCAACGTTTTACCAAATGCGGCTTCGAAATACGAGGATCCATATATATTTCATTAGCCCAATAAAGCACGCGGACTTCTACATATAATCAACACCTCACCCCACCAGGATTTAAACCCACGATCTTATAATTGTACTTATGAATGCTACCCAGGCCACGAGAACACTTATAAGCAGTCCTAGACTTGCTATATTTCACACAAAGCCTGTTCATCGAGCTTATGGCACCGTGAACACTATAGGGGACCACCCGTGCCGCTTAGGTGATAAGAGCAACGTTTTACCAAATCCGGCTCGGAAACACGAGGATCCATATATATTTCATTAGCCCAATAAAGCACGCGGACTTCTACATATAATCAACGCCTCACCCCACCAGGATTTGAAGCCACGAGCTTATAATTGTGACCGGGGAACGCTACTTCTGGGCCACCAGGACAATAAAAGCAGTCCTAGACTCTGCTATATTTCAAGCAAAGCCTGTTCAACGAGCTTATGGCGCCGTGAACCTCTCATTGGGACCACCCGTGCCGCTTAGGTGATCAGAGCAACGTTTTACCAAATGCGGCTTCGAAATACGAGGATCCATATATATTTCATTAGCCCAATAAAGCACGCGGATTTCTACATATAATCAACACCTCACCCCACCAGGATTTAAACCCACGATCTTATAATTGTGACCGAGGAATGCTACCTATGGGCCACGAGAACACTATAAGCAGTCCTAGACTCTGTTATATTTCACACAAAGCCTGTTCAATGAGCTTATGGCACCGTGAACCACTATAGGGGACCACCCGTGCCGCTTAGGTGATAAGAGCAACGTTTTACCAAATCCGGCTCGGAAACACGAGGATCCATATATATTTCATTAGCCCAATAAACCACGCGGACTTCTACATATAATCAACACCTCACCCCAACAGGATTTGAACCAACGATCTTATAATTGTGACCGGGGAACGCTACCTCTGGGCAACAAGGACAATAAGAGCAGTCCTAGACTCTACTATATTTCACACAAAGCCTGTTCAACGACCTTATGGCGCGATGAACTTCTAAGGGGGACCACCCGTGCCGCTTAGGTGATAAGAGCAACGTTTTACCAAATCCGGCTTGGAAACACGAGGATCCATAGATATTTCATTAGCACAATAAAGCACGCGGACTTCTACATATAATCAACACCTCAGCCCACCAGGATTTGAACCCATGATCTTATAATTGTGACCGGGGAACGCTACCTCTGGGCCACTAGGACAATAAAAGCAGTCCTAGACTCTACTATATTTCACACAAAGCCTGTTCAACGAGCTATTGGCGCTGTGAACCACTATAGAGGACCACCCGTGCCGCTTAGGTGATCAGAGCAACGTTTAACCAAATGCTGCTTCGAAACAGGAGGATCCATATATATTTCATTAGCCCAATAAAGCACGCGAACTTCTACATATAATCAACACCTCACCCCACCAGGATTTCAACCAACGATCTTATAATTGTGACCGGGGAACGCTACCTCTGGGCCACTAAGACAATAAAAGCAGTCCTAAACTCTGCTATATTTCACACACAGCCTGTTCAACGAGCTTATGGCGCCGTGAACCTCTAATGGGGACCATCCGTGCCACTCAGGTGATCAGAGCAACGTTTTACCAAATCCGGCTTCGAAACACAAGGATCCATATATATTTCATTTGCCCAATAGAGCACGCGGACTTCTACATATAATCAACACCTCACTCCACCAGGATTCGAATCCACGATCTTATAATTGTGACCGAGGAACGCTACCTATGGGCCACCAGGACACTATAAGCAGTCCTAGACTCTACTATATTTCACACAAAGCCTGTTCAACGACCTTATGGCGCCATGAACCTCTAATGGGGACCACCGTACCGCTTAGGTGATCAGAGCAACGTTTTACCAAATGCAGCTGGAAACACGAGGATCCATATATATTTCATTAGCCCAATAAAGCACGCGGACTTCTACATATAATCAACGCCTCACCCGACCAGGATTTGAAACCCACGATCTTATAAATGTGACCGAGGAATGCTACCTATGGGCCACGAGGACACTATAAGCAGTCCTAGACTCTGTTATATTTCACACAAAGCCTGTTCAATGAGCTTATGGCACCGTGAACCACTATAGGGGACCACCCGTGCCGCTTAGGTGATAAGAGCAACGTTTTACCAAATCCGGCTTGGAAACACGAGGATCCATATATATTTCATTAGCCCAATAACGCACGCGGACTTCTACATATAATCAACACCTCACCCCATCAGGATGTGAACCAACGATCTTATAATTGTGACCGGGGAACGCTACCTCTGGGCAACCAGGACAATAAAAGCAGTCCTAGACTCTACTATATTTCACACAAAGCCTGTTCAACGACCTTATGGCGCCATGAACCTCTAATGGGGACCACCGTACCGCTTAGGTGATCAGAGCAACGTTTTACCAAATCCGGCTGGAAACATGAGGATCCATATATATTTCATTAGCCCAATAAAGCACGCGGACTTCTACATATAATCAACGCCTCACCCGACCAGGATTTGAAGCCACGATCTTATAATTATGACCGGGGAATGCTACCTTTGGGCCACCAGGACTATAAAAGCAGTCCTAGACTCTGCTATATTTCACACAAAGCCTGTTCAACGAGCTTATGGCGCTGTGAACCACTATAGGGGACCACCCGTGCCGCTTAGGTGAACAGAGCAACGTTTAACCAAATGCGGCTTCGAAACCCGAGGATCCATATATATTTCATTAGACCAATAAAGCACGCAGACTTCTACATATAATCAAAGCCTCACCCCACCAGGATTTGAAGGCACGATCTTATAATTGTGACCGGGGGACGCTACCTCTGGGCCACCAGGACAATAAAAGCATTCCTAGACTCTGCTATATTTCACACAAAGCCTGTTCAACGGGCTTATGGCACCGTGAACCTCTAATGGGGACCACCCGTGCCGCTTAGGTGATCATAACAACGTTTTACCAAATGCGACTTCAAAACAGGAGGATCCATATATATTTCATTAGCCCAATAAAGCATGCGAACTTCTACATATAATCAACACCTCACCCCACCAGGATTTCAACCAACGATCTTATAATTGTGACCGGGGAACGCTACCTCTGGGCCACTAGGACAATAAAAGCAGTCCTAGACTCTGCTATATTTCACACAAAGCCTGTTCAACGAGCTTATGGCGCCGTGAACCTCTAATGGGGACCATCCGTGCCACTTAGGTGATCAGAGCAACGTTTTACCAAATCCGGCTTCGAAACACAAGGGTCCATATATATCTCATTAGCCCAATAGAGCACGCGGACTTCTACATATAATCAACACCTCACTCCACCAGGATTCGAACCCACGATCTTATAATTGTGACCGAGGAACGCTACCTATGGGCCACCAGGACACTATAAGCAGTCCTAGACTCTACTATAGTTCACACAAAGCCTGTTCAACGACCTTATGGCGCCATGAACCTCTAATGGGGACCACCGTACCGCTTAGGTGATCAGAGCAACGTTTTACCAAATCCGGCTGGAAACACGAGGATCCATATATATTTCATTAGCCCAATAAAGCACGCGGACTTCTACATATAATCAACGCCTCACCCGACCAGGATTTGAAGCCACGATCTTATAATTGTCACCGGGGAATGCTACCTCTGGGCCACTAGGACAATAAAAGCAGTCCTAGACTCTGCTATATTTCACACAAAGTCTGTTCAACGAGCTTATGGCGCCGTGAACCTCTCATTGGGACCACCTGTGTCGCTTAGGTGATCAGAGCAACGTTTTACCAAATGCGGCTTCGAAACACGAGGATCCATATATATTTCATTAGCCCAATAAAGCATGTGACTTCAATCAACGCCTCACCCCACCAGGATTTAAACCCACGATCTTATAATTGTGACCGGGGAACGCTACCTCTGGGCCACCAGGATGATAAAGGCAGTCCTAGACTCTGCTATATTTCACACAAAGTCTGTTCAACGAGCTTATGGCGCCGTGGAACTCCCCATCAACCGACCATCTGTGCCACTTATGATCAGAGTTAACGTTTACCAAATCCAGCTTGAAACACAGCGCGATCCAGAGATATTCCGGTTAGCCCAATGAGCACGCGATTTCTACATATAATCAACACTCAATTCACCAGGATTCGAACCGATCTGTAATGCACCGAGGAACGCCTATGGGGCTTCCTACACCAGGCAGTCCTAGACCTCACTATATTTCACACAAAGTCATGTTCAACGACCTATGGCGCCATGAACCTTCTGCGACCACCCAAATGTTTAGGTGATCAGGAGCAACGTTTACCAAATGCGTTGAAACACGAGATCCATATATATTTCATTAGCCCAATAAAGTACTTGATTTCTACATATAATCAACACTCACCCCACCAGGATTTAAACCCACGATCGTATAATTGTGACCGGGGAACGCTACCTCTGGGCCACCAGGATAATTAAAGCAGTCCTAGACTGTGCTATATTTCACACAAAGCCTGTTCAACGAGCTTTTGGCGCCGTGAACCTCTAATGGGGACCACCCGTGCCGCTTAGGTGATCAGAGCAACGTTTTACCAAATGCGGCTTCAAAACACTAGGATCCATATAAATTTCATTTGCCCAATAAAACACGCGGACTTCTACATATAATCAACACCTCACCCCACCAGGATTCAAACCCACAATCTTATAATTCTGACCGGGGAACGCTACCTCTGGGCCAACAGGACAATAAAAGCATTCGTAGGCACTGCTATATTTCACACAAAGCCTGTTCAACGAGCTTATGGCGCTGTGAACCTCTAATGGAGACCACCCGTGCTGCCTAGGTGATCAGAGCAACGTTTTACCAAATGCGGCTTCAAAACACGAGGATCCATATATATTTAATTTGCCCAATAAAGCACGTGGCTTCTACATATAAACAACACCTCACCCCACCAGGATTCGAACCCACGATCTTCTAATTGTGACCGGGGAACGCTACCTCTGGGCCACCAGGACAAATAAAGCAGTCCTAGACTCTGCTATATTTCACACAAAGCCTGTTCAACGAGCTTATGACGCTGTGAACCTCTAATGGGGACCATCCGTGCCGCTTAGGTGATCAGAGCAACGTTTTACAAAATCCGGCTTCGAAATACGAGGATCCATATATATTTCATTAACCCACTAAATCACGCGGACTTCTACATATAATCAACACCTCACTCCACCAGGATTCGAAACCACGATCTTATAATTGTGACCGAGGAACGCTACCTATGGGCCACCAGGACACTATAAGCAGTCCTAGACTCTGTTAAATTTAACACAAAGCCTGTTCAACGAGCTTATGGGGCTGTGAACCACTATAGGGGACCACCAGTGCCCCTTAGGTGATCAGAGCAACGTTTTACCAAATCCGGCTTCGAAACACGAGGATCCATATATATTTCATTAGCCCAATAAAGCACTCGGACTTCTACATATAATCAACACCTCACTCCACCAGGATTCAAACCCACGATCTTATAATTGTGACCGGGGTATGCTACCTCTGGGCCACCAGGTTAATAAAAGCAGTCCTAAACTCTGCTATATTTCACACAAAGCCTGTTCAACGAGCTTATGACGCTGTAAACCTCTAATGGGGACCATCCGTACCGCTTAGGTGATCAGAGCAACGTTTTACCAAATCCGGCTTCGAAACACAAGGATCCATATATATTTCATTAGCCCAATAAAGCACGCGGACTTCTACATATAATCAACACCTCACCCAACCAGGATTCGAACCCACGATCTTATAATTGTGACCGAGGAATGCTACCTATGGGCCACGAGGACACTATAAGCAGTCCTAGACTCTGTTATATTTCACACAAAGCCTGTTCAATGAGCTTATGCTACCCCTAGAACCACTTGAGAAATTACCTGTGCTGCTTAGGTGATCAAGAGCAATGAAGTACTAAATCCGGCTTGGAAACACGAGGATCCATATATATTTCATTAGCCCAATAACGCACGCCATTTCTACATATAATCAACACCTCTTTACCCCACCAGGATCCCAACCAACGATCTTTATAATTGTGACCTAAACGCTACTTCTGGGCAACCAGGACACTATAAGCAGTCCTAGACTCTACTATATTTCACACAAAGCCTGTTCAACGAACTTATGGCGCTGTGAACCACTATAGGGGACCACCCGTGCCGCTTAGGTGAACAGAGCAACGTTTAACCAAATGCGGCTTCGAAACCCGAGGATCCATATATATTTCATTAGCCCAATAAAGCACGCAGACTTCTAGATATAATCAAAGCCTCACCCCACCAGGATTTGAAGCCACGATCTTATAATTTTGACCGGGGGACGCTACCTCTGGGCCACCAGGACAATAAAAGCATTCCTAGACTCTGCTATATTTCACACAAAGCCTGTTCAACGGGCTTATG
The DNA here is from genome assembly GCF_018991925.1 of Homarus americanus. Taxonomy (NCBI): domain Eukaryota; kingdom Metazoa; phylum Arthropoda; class Malacostraca; order Decapoda; family Nephropidae; genus Homarus; species Homarus americanus. The sequence continues at coordinate 569 of NW_024738098.1, read as the reverse complement.
GCACCGTGAACCTCTAAGGGGGACCACCCGTGCCGCTTAGGTGATCATAACAACGTTTTACCAAATGCGACTTCGAAACAGGAGGATCCATATATATTTCATTAGCCCAATAAAGCACGCGAACTTCTACATATAATCAACACCTCACCCCACCAGGATTTCAACCAACGATCTTATAATTGTGTCCGGGGAACGCTACCTCTGGGCCACTAGGACAATAAAAGCAGTCCTAGACTCTACTATATTTCACACAAAGCCTGTTCAACGACCTTATGGCGCCATGAACCTCTAATGGGGACCACCCGTGCCGCTTAGGTGATCAGAGCAACGTTTTACCAGATCCGGCTTGGAAACACGAGGATCCATATATATTTTATTAGCCCAATAAAGCACTCGGACTTCTACATATAATCAACACCTCACCCCACCAGGATTCAAACCCACGATCTTATAATTGTGACCGGGGTATGCTATTTCTGGGCCACCAGGACAATAAGAGCACTCCTAGACTCTACTATATTTAACACAAAGCCTGTTCAACGACCTTATGGCGCCATGAACCTCTAATG
>NW_024738097.1:0-5440 GCF_018991925.1 Homarus americanus | reverse complement strand
CAGTACACTTGAGGCAGTATTACACTACCGGGCCACCAGTACACTTGAGGTAGTATTACACTACCGGGCCACCAGTACACTTGAGGCAGTATTACACTACTGGGCCACCAGTACACTTGAGGCAGTATTACACTACTGGGCCACCAGTACACTTGAGGCAGTATTACACTACCGGGCCACCAGTACACTTGAGGGTTTGCATACATCTTGGGCCACCAGTACACTTTGGACTAGTATTACACTACAGGTCACCAGTACACTTGAGGCACTTATTACACTATCGGCCACCAGTACACTCGGGAGGCAGTATTACACTACTGGCCACCAGTACACTTGAGGCAGTATTACACTATCGGGCCACCAGTACACTTGAGGCACTTATTACACCACCGGCCACTGCACTTGAGGCAGTTTAATAATTACTGGCCACCAGGCAATAATTTGAGGCACTTTATTGCACCAATGGGCCACCACAGTACACTTGAGGTAGTATTACACTCACTGAGCCACCAGCACACTTGAGGCAGTACTACAATTACCGGGCCACGGCAGGGCCTTGAGGCAGACACACTACTGGCCACTCAGTACACTCTGAGTAAGACATACTACTGGGCCACCAGCACACTTGAGGAAGACACACTACTGGGTCAATTAGGCACACTTGAGTAGTATTACACTCTGCCGGGCCACCAGTACACTTGAGGCAGTATTATACTACCGGCCACTAGTACACTTGAGGCAGTATTACACTACTGGGCCACCAGTACACTTGAGTGCAGACACACTACCGGGCCACCAGTACACTTGAGGCAGTACTACACTACTGGCCACCAGTACACTTGAGGTAGTATTACACTACCAGGCCACCAGTACACTTTGAGTAGACACACTCACAGGGCCACCAGTAATACTTGAGGTAATTTATTACACTACCGGGCCACCAGCACACCTGAGGCAGTGACACCACGGGCCACCAGTACACTTGAGGCAGTATTACACTGCCACCAGCACACGGAGGCACTTATTACACTACCGGGGCCACCAGTACACTTGAGGCAATTTATTACATTACCGGGCCACCAGTACACTTGAGGCAGTATTACACACCGCCACCACACACAGTATTAATCAAATACCAGCACTTTGAGGCACTTTACACATCGGGCCACTATAATAAGTACACTTGAGTGGCATTACACCTACACTACACCAGTGGTTAATTTTGAGGCACTTATTACACCACGGCCACCAGTACACTTGAGGCAGTATACACTACCGGGCCACCAGCACACTTGAGGCCACCAGTATTACACTACGGCCACCAGCAGCATTACTTGAGGCAGTATTACACTACTGGGCCACCAGCACACTTGAGGCAGTATTACACTGGCCACTATACACTTGAGGCAGTACACACTACCGGGCCACCAGCACACTTGAGGGTAGACATATTACACCACTGGGCCACCAGCACTTGAGGCAGCACACTTGAGGCAGACACTACCTACCGGGCCACCAGCACACTTGAGGCACTGACTGCCACCAGAGCACTTGAGGCATTACACTACTGGCCACCAGTACACTGAGGCAGTATTATAATTACCGGGCCACCAGTACACTTGAGGCAGTATTACAACTACTTGAGGGCCACCAGTACACTTGAGGCAGTATTACACTACCGGGCCACCAGTACACTTGAGGTAGTATTACACTACCGGGCCACCAGTACACTTGAGGCAGTATTACACTACCGGGCCACCAGTACACTTGAGGCAGTATTACACTACTGGGCCACCAGTACACTTGAGGCAGTATTACACTACCGGGCCACCAGTACACTTGAGTCAGTATTTCACCAGGTTATTGTAAGCAGCTTGCTGAAGTAGCAGATGAAATTCACGACAATGTTAAAATAAATCAAGTACGTACACCAACTTACCTCAACACGTGAAGAACAGATCTGGTGTAGAATTTTCAAAGGTTCTTACGTCAAAGTCTTTAAATATTTCTGTTAAATTTTTTCCCATTGAAGGGGGTGTGAGAAATATGTGACGTATTTGAGCTATAGTTAGGTTCATAAGTTTGATTCTTTCAATGTGATGTAAAAAATGCTCCTAACAACCACATTAAGTTGTAAAACCCAAACCACGAACTGTAGAAGGTCCTCAGGTTAAGTTCGCCCCTTAAAGAGAGTTGTAATAACTCATTCAGCTATACCACGTAAGCTAAAGTATTAAAAGCATCCAAAATGTCTCCATAATCGCAGTGAGTAACTTTACTTAATTAGATACATTATCTTAACAACAGCTGCAAGACAACATTAACATACAGCATTTTATGAACAAAGACTCGAGTTAAGAAGGCAACTACACTCACTTGAAGATGTGTGGGTGAGGATTAGTCAAGGGACGGTAGTTATTAGTGCTTCTTAAATGTTGGCTTTATTATTATTATTATTATTATTATTATTATTATTATTATTATTTGTTTATATAGTCTACACGGATGTATGGCTGTAGTACGGTATTCAAATTTCTTATTATTATTGTTGTGAGTGAGTCAGCTTTTACGAATGAGTATATATGCACTTGGATAAAGTATTGGGCATAATATTAACCAAAAGACAATCCATATAAAGCAGAAAGAAATAGACCAAATGAAGAAGAAAGAGACGTAGATAAAAAAGAAGTACGGTAATATGAAATAAAACAGAGATATAAAATACACGTGAAATATTGAAGCATCAGGAGAGAAAATGAGACAGTAAAAATCGAGTGAAAGTCAAGAAATATTATATAAACAGAAAAAAGGTGGAAACGATTTTAAGATGAATGTAAATAAGAACAGGAGACGTAAGATAATTAATGACTGGATTACCGGTGCTGGGTATCCATAACGAAGCAGGAATTAAGATACTCACCGATAATAGAGGAATAGAAGAGAAGGAAATGATTAGGGGTAGGTAGACGATGTTTGTATGGAAAGTTGAGATGGAAAGATGAAAATTGCTAATCAATGATGAGGAAGATTGAGACCACGTATATAATCGAATCGAGTTACTAATAGCAATAAATTAATGGTATTTGAGAGTGGCAGCAAAAGGAAAATTAAAAACTCGGTAACGCGAAACGGAAGTGTAGTGGGAATAGACAACAGCCCAGCCCAACCCAGCCCAGCCCAGCCCCCCACCCTCTCTCTAGAAAAAAAGGAAAACTAAATAATATCATACCTACAGAAAGAGCAAAACAGTGTTGATAGAACATTAAAGACTCAGCGGTACTAAAATATTAAAACTTCGTCAGTGTAATATTAAGGAGTCAGTTGAGTAGAATATTAATGATTCATTGTAAGATATTAAAGGTTAAGTGCCAGTAAAATATCAACAGTGTCATGTTAATTCGTTATAATAGAATGTTAAATTAAATACTCAGTACTAATAGAGTATTAAAGATTCAGTTAATATTAAAGATGTACTGCCAATAGAATATTAAGGATTCAATTCCAGCATAATATTAAAGAATCGTTACCATTATAATATTAGGAAATTCAGTGCCAATGAAGAATTACAGATTCAGTGCCAGTAGAATATTACAGATTAAGTGCCAACAAAATAAGAGGATTATGTTGACCACACCCTCGAGTATTGGTACACCTCTAGCAACCCCCCGACCCAACAGCAGGACACGGGACTACAACATCAACTTCCAACATCTGTTCCTGATAATAAATGTACAGAAAATTCTCCAAACAGAATGGCAACAAGAAGTTCAATAGAAGAAAACTGGATTGGTGGTAAATATTGGCGATTGAACACCACAGTTTGTCTTTTCTGGGTAAATAAAAGGTAGAAAATAAACAGTTGACGGTACAGTATTATTTTGTTTTATCATGAAGTTGTGAGAAATAGAGGAGAGTGACGACCATTAATGAATAACTCCAAGGAAATGTTTGATAGATCAGTAAATGATGTGATAACCAGGTGATAAATATTGTTAAAAACATTGCGATGACAGACAACGAAGACAATTCGATGTTGTTGTTATAATATTATTACTGCGCTTCAACAGCTCAGGGCTTTAAACTCTTAACATGATTAGTACTGTAATACACTTACATCAACAATTAAAAATTATAAGATATAGAACTCTTTTCCTCGATAAATCGTATTTAGTCCGTGTAGTAGGGAATTAGTTGAAACTGAAATCCCTTACTGAAAATAAGTATATTTATTTATTTAATTGTAAACACAAAGCTGGTGATCAAAACTACAGATGAAAACTCATAATTCTTTATTTTTCATGATTTTTGAAATATTTTGTTTAATGTAAAGTCTAATTTAGTTAACGGTTTTACAGTGTTCATCCACAGCACCGAGACACTTAAACAATGACCTTTAGCTGTAGTTGGACGGCAGGAAGCACGCACGCTCACAAGAACAGACGATGAAAGAAGAAAACCACAAGTGCACAGTATAACGAGACAGTGACAGAATGATTGACGGAAAAATCGAACAAAGTTTTCCCAATTGTGGAGATTTTCCAGGCGGACGACAGTAATCCTCCCGCGCCACAACAGCCCAGGATGATACTGTACAGGAATAAAACAGATTACACACACAGTAAACTCCCTTGTGGAAGCTTAGCAATTAAATTGATACCTCAGCGTATACCACTCTGTTATATCTTGGCATTTATCGAGTTTATAATGAACACAGGAGGGAAATACGGACACAACGGACTCACGGATACATGTGTAGAGGACGTAACGTTTACCCCAAGTGTAAACAGGGATTCAGGAAATAGAAGACACTGTACTAAAAGCCAATAAGGATTTAATAACTATAGGAAGGTCAGTGAAAGACCAATTAACTCACGAGGCTACAGTACTTTAGTTTCAATGATATCTCGTTGAGTGAACAAAAAAGTAAACATTGTTCGATAGGAATTTGTGATTAACTAAATATTGACCGAGGGCAAACATGATGATTGATATATATTCAAAATAAACATGAGTGGTTAATCAGGATATGAAATTAGACAAGGAAATAGTTAAAAGGATATATACAACACATACATGATATACAAATGATAACTTATAACTTTGACATTAATGGTAGGCTTCTATATACAATGAATATAATGAAGGGAAGAAATTGTTTGTCAAGGGTGAAGAGACGATTGATTGCAGTGGAAGAAGACCTTGGCTTGGGCGGGACTGGCACCAAGACATATCCTTCTCCCAGTCAGTTGGTCAGTCAGTCAGCTGAATCATAAGTTCCACGCAATGAATTAATTTAAAAGTAGTCAAACACGGGTTAGACACAGGTAGTAGTCGAGGAATCTAATTAGGCTTTATATCCACTTCATGCACACAAGTAAATTAGTTGTAAGTGAAGAGCCAGGAAGCCTTTATTGTGGTGAGTAAAGCGGTAGCATGACCA
>NW_024738096.1:0-11679 GCF_018991925.1 Homarus americanus | reverse complement strand
CCACCAACTCATCCTAACCCAGAAGAGGAAGCCGAGAGACTTGCAAAACTGTTCTCTGACCGAGCAGCAACGAAAAACCTCCCGAGACAGGCGGAGGAGACACAACGGCGTCTGCGACAGGTCAGACTCCAGATGATCGAAGAGGCCGGCAACAGTGAAGATGACACTGACAGACCATTCAACCAGCAAGAACTCCAGAAGTCGCTAAAACGAAGCAAGGATACAGCTCCAGGGGCCGACAGGATAACCTACTCCATGCTTTCTCATGCCGGTACAGCCGGACACGAGGCTCTGCTGCAAGCCATCAATGCTTCGTGGACAGCACAAAGACTCCCACCGGAATGGAAGAAGGCAGATATACAGCCCATTCCGAAGCCCAGAGAACCAGACAAACCGAGGCCCATCTCCCTTCTCAGCTGCATAGCGAAGACGGGAGAAAGAATGGCTCTCAACCGACTCAAGTGGAAAGTAGGCAGCCCACACCCCCACATTTTTGCTTACACCGAGAACACCGGCACAGGCAACAACACCGCCGAGATACTCAGCACAGTGGACTACAAACCAGCTCTGGTGGTCTTCCTCGACCTGGAGAAGGCCTCCGAACTAGCAAATCCATTGGCCATTACAACTACGCTCGCTGAAAAAGGCGTCAAAGGAAGGTTGCTGGGGTGGATCCAGAACTTCATCACACAGAGAGAAGCACGAGTACGCTTTCAGGGAGCAACCTCAAGCTACAGGCTCCATGAAAACGGAACCCCACAAGGAGGCATCCTCAGTCCAATGCTGTTCAATGTCCTGATGGAAAATCTTGTCAAACTTCCTTTCAAGCCGCAACTCGAGTATCTCAGGCACAGGACGAAGAGCAGACACAATATAATGAGGTCGCTCACCAGCACAACCGCAGGAGCAAACCTTCATGTGCTCAAAGCCTACTACACGGCCGCCATCAGATCGCTGGTAGATTACAGTGCTCCAGCACTCATTGGACTGAGAGAAGATCAGATAGCTAAGCTAGAAGTCATCCAAAATAATGCTCTCAAGACCATGCTCGGAGCAACCATGTGGACCAGAATTTGCAATTTGCAAATGGAAACTGAACTACCACCCCTGGCAGTACGAGTCAAGCAGGTGACAGCCGGTCTCCTCGCCAAAATCTGTAGATCAGATAAGCCCACAGTTGCCAAAATCCGAATCAGTGCCTCCCTCCACCTCGACCACAGAGTGCGAGGGGCCACCTGGTCGCACGAGGCAAGCGAGGTCATCCGACACCTGCAAGCAGAAACACTCGTCAAGAACAACCAAGACACACGAGACAATGGTTACGTTGTTCCTCCACCATGGAGCCCTCCTCCAGCCACATTCAAAATCACCGACCTAGGCGATAGTAAAGCCAACCTCCAGAAGGAGGACCTGAAAAAAATAACTCTCCAAGCCATAGCCACCGAGACACCGGCTGATGCAGCATCATACTTCACAGACGGCTCGGTGGACCCAAAACATCATAGATCCGGAGCGGCCTTCTATACCCAAGGTCAGACCCTCCGATGGAGACTTTCCAATGACTGCTCCACCCTACAAACAGAGCTGGTAGCAATCTCAAAGGCCCTACAACACACTGCAACACAACACAACAAGTCCATCATAATTCACACGGACTCGAAATCGGCCATGCAGGCGCTGCAACACAGTCAACCAAGAGACAACGTCCACATCATCACCTCGATCCTCGCACAGCTACAGGAATTCCAAAGCCAAAACCGACCAGTCGTCTTACACTGGATTCCCAGTCATGTAGGGATCGGAGGAAACGACGTGGCAGACGAAGCAGCCAAGGCAGCTACACGCTCTAGTAGCGTACACATCCAAGTTCCAGCAAGTGTGCAACAGATCAAGAATCACCTCAGAAAGACTACTAAGCTCCACATCAAAAAGAGCTTCCTTCACGCACTCAACGCTGGTTCCCAATCAGCCAAATGGTACCTGGCGGCCACAAAAGGGGAACCACCTTTCGCAGACAAGAAAACTCCAAGACAAACCCTAGTCAGCCTTCACCGACTACGACTAGGGTACAAGTGCTCCTGGCAGATGATCGGAAATGACGTCACGGAATGCACCTACTGTCAGGAGCCAGCAGCCAACCCACTTGAACACTATCTCCTCGATTGCGAGGTCACACAAAGCCTCCGAGACAGAACTCAAATCTCCCAAGAAACACACACAACACCAGCGGCCACTCTAACCCGAAAGGCCCATACAGACCACATTCACCACCTACTCCGGGTCATCACACGATACCCACCACCCAGATAGCTTAGAAAGCATCCTCTCCCAGCAAGTGTGGACCCCAGTTCGGGGGGCGCGCCACTCCGAGGCTGACCACGTCCAAGAGTGGGGGCCGGTGGTAAGCGTCCACTGATCGGGGGTCCGCCCACACTTGCAACCTGCAGTATCCCTCCAATCTGCAGGTGGAACCACCTCCAATCCCAATCCGGTCTGGCTGCTCCTGGAGCTCCAGCCGGAACCACCAAACGGGCCGCCTATAGGCAAAGGCCCGTGGCGGACTACGGTCCGACAATCTATACAACAACAACAACAACCGGGCCGCCCGTATTGACTATTTCGTCGTCGAGATGGCCCGTACTAAACAGACTGCCCGCAAGTCCACTGGAGGCAAGGCTCCACGGAAGCAGCTTGCCACCAAGGCAGCTCGCAAGTCCGCCCCAGCCACCGGTGGTGTCAAGAAGCCCCATCGTTACAGGCCCGGAACCGTCGCCCTTCGTGAGATCCGTCGTTACCAGAAGAGCACAGATCTACTCATCAGGAAGCTGCCCTTCCAGCGCCTGGTGCGTGAGATCGCCCAGGATTTCAAGACTGACCTGCGCTTCCAGTCGTCTGCCGTCATGGCTCTGCAGGAAGCCTCTGAGGCTTACCTGGTGGGTCTTTTCGAGGACACCAACCTGTGTGCCATTCACGCCAAGCGCGTTACCATCATGCCCAAGGACATCCAGCTGGCCCGGCGCATCCGCGGAGAGCGTGCTTAAGTCCTCTTCCTTGGGGGAAAAGAAAAAGCACAACAAAACCTACCAGACATCTATAACTCGGCCCTTCTCAGGGCCAAAGAACTGTTCTGAAGATAATTGTCATGACAATCGAAATGGTTGGTGGTAGGAGAGCGTTAATTTCGGTTACCCAAATCGCCTAACGGTAAGTTGGTAACAGTCGTGCAGGCACGAATGTATAGTAGGTCATCAATTCGGGAGGTGGGTGGGGGCAAAAAACAAGAGCTAGTAACAAATTAATATATAAAGAATAAGTAAGTAAATAAATAACTAAAATAAAAGAAAATTCAATAAAATAAAATAAAATGAATTGTTTACATGAAATAGGCGTGCTGCAAACAAGAAATGAAACCCAAACACACTCCATGTATGTCACTTTGCAGTGGGTGTAAAAGTACTCCACGCAGAATTTATTTATTTATTTATTTATAATGTTTCGATTTAGTCCTGTTTCTACGCCAATAGAGAATGCAGATTATTATAATTTTTTTTTATTTATTTCCCTCTCAATATATTTGTGTCGGTAACTGTCTCTTTAACATGTAACTGTGGCTCCGAAGGAGCCGATTAAGTTGTAGTAGTGGGATGGCGTGTTTGTTGTGCACAAGTAACCTCTTACTTGGAAGAGGTGTACTTGGTGACAGCCTTTGTGCCCTCAGACACGGCATGCTTGGCCAGTTCACCGGGCAGCAAGAGTCGGACAGCTGTCTGGATTTCCCGACTTGTAATGGTGGAGCGTTTGTTGTAGTGCGCCAGGCGGGAAGCCTCGGCAGCGATGCGCTCGAAGATGTCGTTCACGAAAGAGTTCATGATGGACATAGCTTTGGAGGAGACTCCTGTGTCGGGGTGCACTTGCTTCAGTACCTTGTAGATGTAGATGTTGTAGCTTTCCTTCCTCCTGCGCTTCTTCTTCTTGTCACCCTTGGCAATGGCCTTCTGGGCCTTTCCAGCCTTCTTGGCAGCCTTTCCGGAAGTTTTGGGAGGCATGGCGGCACAGTTACTCGTGGCGCGGAGCGAGAGAATTGAAAACTGGCCCGACTAACTTTTCCTTATATACCGAGCGGGCCGCTCAGGATCAGACTGGCTGCAGCTACGGCTCTCTTACATTGGTTGGGTCCGAGAGACGGCCACCTGGCCTGATCCTGAGCTTGGTATAAAAGACCAAGGTGGCGGGCGGAAATTTAACTCCTATCACGAAAAGCAGCAGCAGCAACATGTCAGGACGCGGCAAGGGAGGCAAGGTGAAGGGCAAGTCAAAGTCCCGTTCTAGCAGGGCCGGACTCCAGTTCCCCGTGGGTAGGATCCACCGTCTCTTGCGTAAAGGCAACTATGCTGAGCGTGTTGGTGCAGGTGCACCTGTGTACCTTGCAGCCGTCATGGAGTACCTGGCAGCAGAAGTGCTCGAGCTGGCCGGTAACGCCGCCCGCGACAACAAGAAGACCTGCATTATCCCGCGTCATCTTCAGCTTGCCATTCGCAATGACGAGGAGCTGAACAAGCTCCTGTCTGGAGTCACCATTGCCCAAGGGGGTGTCCTTCCTAACATCCAAGCTGTGCTCCTCCCCAAGAAGACAGAGAAGAAATAAGAACCCAAGGTTCGTTCACACAAGACAACCTAACCAAACAGGCTCCTTTCGGAGCCACAGGATATCACTTAAAGAGAGAAATATACGACATCAACGTTTTGCAGGATAACACTCTGTGGAAATTGAGTGTAAATGTTTTTGAATGGTGTAGATGTGAAGGGGTACTGCGGGGGCCTGGGGTGGGGGACTTAAACGGGACTTAGAAGGGCGCAGAAGCAGCTTTAGCAGCAGCAGCAGCAGCAAGGGATGAGACCTTATTTTCAGTCTGGTTCATTGACAGTACACATTTACCAGCAGCATACATTGGAGTCATATTCTAACTGTTGACTAATCAGTGTGTGGGCTAGCCAATTAATGTCCTCAATGAAGTAATGACATAGTTCAAGATGTCTTTGACAGTGTCACATTCAATAATATAGTGCTTTAAAGGTGTATCACAAAGTTTACATGCTGAGTGTTCCGGTATGGGTACAGCGTTACTAACTAGCCAGATGTGTCTGTATCCTAACCTAATTCTGGCCACGACTACATCACACAGGCAAGTTGTTTGGACACTCTTCCTAGCCCCCTTGGTCCCTGTTCACCTACCTACTGTAGCAGTACGTAGGTACCTGTTGTAAATCGAAAGGTTGCCAATTCGTAATCAGGGAAAGTTGATTGAGCTTCTAAACTTGAACTGACATAATCCGAGGAGTGGTGATCCGAGGATCACAGACACTATCTCTCCCACTACAAATCCCTTCCTAACCTCCTGCTCCTTCCTCTGTCCTCCACAAATTTAACCATGCTATCGCAAAGGTAATAATACAGGTAGAGACAACAACATATTTTCCTATTGTCTTATTATATATTAATAACAGAAACGCTGCCGCCATCCCGGAGGCTATACATTGTCTCACTGTTCATTACCTCCACAATTCTTCCTCTTACTTCTTCTTCCATCAATACTTTATTAACGGTGTATGTAAGTTTCACCATGTATTGCACTACAGCGGTAGAGCAAAGTATATTTTGTTAGCAATAAACCAAAAGCATATTTTATGGCCTAATCATCACTACATAGAACACCACCCATAAAGCATGATACTAGTAGACCACAAACTGCTATAAACACCCAAAGCATATTTTATTGCCTAATCATCACTACATAGAACACCACTCATAAAGCATGATACTATTAGACCACAAACTGCTATAAACCCCAATAATATAATAGACTATACTAGTGACTATAATTGTGTTACACAATATTTTACGAAATAATACTATAAAACATAATAATAAACACACTATTAGTGTATATTAGTTGAATGCACAATCTGATGAGAAGTAAAAAAAAAAACAACAACATAACAATAACCTATAAAGAGTGTAGAGTATTTTTGTGCAAACTATTATACTAGTAGATGGTCTAAGATAACTGTATGTGAAGGAAAAGGTGTGCTCTCCACTCAAACTTTCTTTTTATGAAATCTCCAACTCCCCAGCTGAGCGGTACGCCCAATGGGAAACAAAACGTGGCACATAACACGCCGCCCGCCAGCTCTGGCTCGGTGAATAGGAATCAGTAATCGGGCGGAGTATAAACAACACCGCCGCCAATGTGCTCCTCCCATCTCTGAGGAAATCTGGTGGGCAACTTAGTATTATATTAGTATGTAATAATAATAACAATAATAAAAATAATAATAATAATAATAATAATACTAATAATAATAAGAATAATAATAATATTAATAATAATAATATTAATAATAATAACATGCAATTACATTTTATAACACATAATAACAAAATAGTGTATAGCCTACTATACTTAACTATAATAGGTTAGGTTGCGTAGGAGGATCTAAAAAGTACAGTAGTATATACACACACACACACACATACATATAGACAACAAACTAAATTAGAAACCACACGTCAGTGAAGTTATCAAATCCTCCAGTTTCCGTCTCCACCTCCTACGCCGACTCAAGTCCCTCGGTGATCCTGCACACGAGCTCCTCAGTGTTTACACAACATTCATACTTCCCAAGCTCACCTGGTCTTCCTCCCTAAATGCCACACAACGTAAACACCTAGAAAAAGTGCAAAAGAGGCCATGCAAGATTATTCTCTCCCCTTCCTACTCCACACATCAAGAAGCGCTCAACACACTGACCGACCCTTTAGACTCTCACTGACCATCACCACGACCTCATCTGCCAATTTGGTAAGAAGCTTCTACACCGGCTCCTACTACCATCTGAGATCCCTAGTCCGAGAATTGCTCTTCGACACCACAACCGCATCCAGCCCATACGTGCACGAACTGATCGCTATAAGAACAGCCCAGTCCCAACCATTGTAAAAATTATCGATAACTTGTAATAAATCAGTGTACTCACTCCCAGTACACACTACTCCTTGCACTGTCACTATGTTGAAATGAACTGTAGTTTGAGCTTTTCCCCAGCTAGTTATTATATGTCTTATTTGTGTCACTCATGTTACTTGTATATTATTTGTAATTCGTAACCCATTCCCCAAATATGTAACTGTATATTTTCAGCCTTCTGGCTGCCAAGCACTTTCAATAAACCGTTAATTATTATTATTATTATTATTTATATGTTGGCCGATACCAACTCACTCCCCTGAACCCTCCTCCCCACCGGACTATCAACAAGTTCTTGCCATAAGGTACTATCTCATTTGGCAAAGGAATGGAACCAGTGATGAATAGTGGTGAACAGTGCTTAACTCAGTGAAAAACAACTCGGCAGCTGAGTCTTACCCATTAACCATCACGCAAGCCCCGGCACACCATCTGTGAGGTAACTGCTACATCATCAGGCCCCTCATAACGCCATCTGTGAGGGAGTTACTACACTACGTGTCTGGTGTTCAACATCTCACCTTACATGATCTACGCGTGTAAACATTAATCTGTATGTTCACTGTGTGCTCCTTCACCTTTCTCTAATGAGGGCTTTTGTTAAACCACCAATGTATGTACTAAGTCAATTGTGTCCAATGTATACTTTCGAAAAGCCCTTGTTTGGGTTAGGTAGGAGAGAGTAGTCGTCATTATTGTCCAAGCCACATTATTTATTTCTATATATAAGTAATGTAGGCTGGTTTTTAAATACCTCAATCCCCTAACGGTGCTGTTTGTATATTAAGAAATACCGAAGCCATACAGTACAACACCAGCGAATATGAAGTATCACTGTAACCGGCAACTGTTACTCACTCATACCTACATACATATAGAGAGTCTTTACAGAATGATAGCAGACACGAGGAAGACGAACAACAAGAGGAGAAGAGTTAGAAGAAAATCAACTTCAAGCTAAGAAGAAGAATACCAAGACATTTCCTCCAAACAAGAAAACAACACACACACAATCAAGCCGACCAAACACTGAGAAACCATGGCGGAACCCAACATGCACCGGACGCTTGACCTGACTCTATCCTGCCGCATCCAGGCGAGTTGCTGCTTAAAGTCCCTCACGCAAGCGCTGTTTAGCCACTGCACCTATTCTATCCTCCTAAAATTCACTTCAATCCCCCCTGCCACTAGCATGTTATGTATGTATGTATGTATGTATGAATGAATGCTAACTGCAACTTTGCGTATTAAAACTCATTACTCTTACCGAAGTAATATAGTGCGTGGTTATGTTATGTCATGTTAGGATAGATTATAAACTACATTGGGTTACATTTCGCGAGGTTCGGTGACGCTACAGGAAGTTAGGTGAGGTACCTGGAGGTTAGGTGAATGTTGACTGACTGACTGACAATTACTAGGAAGTGGTTCCAACACGTTCACGCACAACCTATACTCATACCACAAGTCCAGAATTAGAGAGGATCATGTTATTGGATATATTTTCAACGATTTACTCAGTGTCTAACCAACTCTTTAGCGATTTAAATGTGGACCTAAAATTAGGTCCGTATATTTGTTTGTCGTGGTGGTGGTGTGCGCCCGTCCATCAGGTTGATTAACCACCAAAACCATAAAGGGTGCGGCCCTGCCGTTTCAGGGCATAAACCACATCCATGGCGGTGACGGTCTTCCTTTTTGCGTGCTCGGTGTAGGTGACGGCGTCACGGATGACGTTCTCCAGAAACACCTTGAGGACGCCGCGGGTCTCCTCGTAGATGAGGCCGGATATACGTTTAACACCTCCACGCCGAGCTAGACGACGAATGGCGGGCTTGGTGATACCCTGGATGTTGTCACGAAGCACCTTACGATGACGCTTGGCGCCACCCTTTCCAAGTCCCTTGCCGCCTTTGCCTCGTCCAGTCATGTTGTTGTGGTTGCTACTACAGGTGGTCCTGGTGTGGCTTCGCCGAATCGAATCGGAAAATGCTAGTGACAGGGGGGAAGGAGGTTCAGGAGAAGAATAAAGGGAGGATTGAAGTGAATTTTAGGAGGAGAGAACAGATGCAGTGGCTAAACACCGCTTGCGTGAGGGATTATAAGATGGGGGCAGCAGCAACAACCCGGCTGGACGCGGCAGGGAGGCGACAAGACAAGGCCAGGCTAGCGTCAGGTCAAGCGTCAGGTCAAGCGTCAGGTCAAGCGTCAGGTCAGGCGTCAGGTGCGTGTTGGGTTGGGCAATGGATGTTCAGTGCTTGGTCGGCTTGATTGTGTTTTGGTTTCTTGTGTGGAGGGGATGTCTTGGTCTTCTTAGCTTGATGTCGATTTTCTTCTCTCTCTCCTTCTCTTCTTGCTCTCTTGAATTGTCCATTCGTTTGTGTTTGGGTCTTCTTGTTCGTCTTCCTCGTATTTTAAGTCCTCATAGGTGTGGAAGAATTCAGAGAGGGGGAGGTTGACCACGTGGGCTTCAGCACCACTGGCCGCGTGGGCTTCAGCACCACGGGCCACGTGGTGTTCTTGGTTCTGTGTGGTGGGCTGCTTCTGTTGAGTTTTCTTTTCTTGGTTTTTCTTTACTGCTGGTTTTTTCTTTTCTTGGGAGCGTACAGCAAGGAGGGCCTCTTTGTAGCTCAGTTTTTTCTCAAGACGAGCCTTGGCTACCCTGCATTCCTCCTTCCATCTGGGGCAGGTCCGGTCGGCGGAGGAGTGTGGGCCACCACAGGCAACGCATTTTTTCTCTGTGTTGGGGCAGGCCGTGTAGCGGTGTCCAGGGCTGCCACACATGGAGCAGGTGTCTTCCTGCGCCTCACACTTGTTTACAGTGTGTCCATAGTGCTGGCATTTGTAACACCGTTTCGGGCCTAGAAACTAGAAAAATGCTAGTGACAGGGGGGAAGGAGGTTCAGAGGAAGAATAAAGATAGGATGGAAGTGAATTTTAGAAGGAGAGAACAGGTGCAGTGGCTAAACACCGCTTGCATGAGGGGGTAGGCAAAATGCCCGTGAGGGTGCAACAACAACAATCAGGACGAGGCAGAGGGAGGGCGGGAGCAGGTCCGGGCAAGCAAAGGGCCAACGCGGGTGTTCTGATTGTCGTCCTAGCAGGGAGTGTTGGTAAAACGTAGGAAGAACCGCCCCGCCACGGCGGCGGCGCAAGCCGAGAAACGCAGGTGGACGGACGCACAGGCAGCACACGATCAAATCAAACAGAGAAGGTGAAAATATAGAAATTTTGCTAGTCGTAGGGTTGTTTGGAGAGAGATGAAGGTAAAGTCTTTGAGCTATGTCAAAGAGGAACGGAGCGAGTTGGAGGAAGGGTTTTTGAATCTTTGAGCTTGAAATGTCAAAGTATTCATAGTAAGGAAGGATGAGCGTATCGTAGGAGAGTTTTTAGTAATAGCGGCAGACAGATTTGAGCTTTTTTGTCAAATTATGAACGGAGACGAGAATGAGATATAGGTTGAGTGGTTTCAGTCTAGAGTTAGGTCAATTTTATTAAGAATTGGATGTCACAGACGTTGGGTATGTTTGATTAGGTTCTGAGAGTTGTGGGTCTTTTAGCTATGTCAGAGAGAAATGGAGAGAGTTGGAGGAAGAGTTTAGAATCTTTGAGTTTGAAAAGTCAAAGTATTCGTAGTGAGGAAGGATGAGTGTATCGTAGGAGAGTTGTTTAGTAATGGCAGGAGGCAGATTTGAGCTATGTCAAATTGTGAACGGAGATGAGAGTGAGATATAGGTTGTTAGGTTTCAGTCTTGAGTTAGGTCGATTTTGGTAAGGTGGCTTTGTCTGGCGGGGGGGGGATGTTGTGTTTGGAGATTGGTTGAGGGAGGGGGGGAGTTTGTGTTTGGGGATTGATGGGGGTGGCGGTTGTATGTTAATTTAAGGTGAATTAAAATTGCTTAAGGGGGGTTGTTGTGTGAGTGTGTATGTGTTTGCATGTAAATGTAAGGGGAGAGAGGGAGGGTTAGGATAATGTTATAAGGTCAGGTATGGTTCGGTTGTCGGGAGGAGGGGGGAGGAGAGGAGAGGAGAAGGGAGGCGAAAGGGGGAAAGGGGGGCTTTGGAGGTTCTTGGGTTAATTTATGGTATGGTAGGATTTCTTAGGAATGATATGTTTTGTGTTGCTAATGAATAGTTGTATTGCGTCATATGTTTTTATTTATTTATTTATTTATTTTATTTATTTATTTATTTATTTTTATTAGGAGGGTCAAAGGGGCTTGTTAGAAAGGTCGGGTATATTAAGTTTTTATTTTGGGAGGATTGTAGGTATCGATTTCTAAGAGGGGTTGTGAGTAAGGTTGGGTGGGTTAAGTTTTTCTTTTGGGAGGATTGTAGGTTTTGTTAGTGGTTGGCAGAGTTGGGTTAATTATTGCATTCTCTCTTTCTTGCAGGTATTGTGAGTTCTGGCCCCATTCTTGAGGGAGAGGGTTTGTGTACAGGTACATTGCACCCCTCCCCGACCTTATTGGCCGAGAGAGGCGTTCAATGTCGTCTGCAGTTGGTGCCGTTTTTATAAGGTACACCTCTCCGACCTTGAGGGAGAGGGCTTGCGTACAGGCATTGTGGAACTCTCACCGACCTTATTGGCTAAGGGAAACGTACATGCCATCTGAGTTAGTATGGGATGGGTAAGTTAGGTATTTGTTTTGGG
>NW_024738095.1:0-4112 GCF_018991925.1 Homarus americanus | reverse complement strand
TCCTTGGTGTGGAGAGTAAGAGGAACATTATTAATTTGTGGGTGTTAGAGCTGCCTCCTACACTATAGGTGCTGCAGTTTTGATGTGTTAGGTGAGAGCTTTAATGCTGACAGGTGTTGAGGAGTTTAATTAAATGGAGAGTGAGGAGGACTGTGTATTAATCACAGGTAATGAGGCACCAGGTGTATAGTGACGTGTGATGGTATTATGTTTATGAGTTAAGTGAAATATCATTTTTATTGTTGCCATTATCATATTTACCACTACTACTACCACCACTACAACCACTACCACCACCACTACTACAACTACCACCAACACTACTACTACCACCAACACTACTACTACCACCAACACCACCAATTAATTACTACTACTAGCTATCACTACTACTAATTAATACTTTTTTTTTTTTTTTTTTTTTTCTTTTTTTAGCGTGGCCTCCAGCCTCCCCCAATAGCCACACCTTCGCCACCATTTATTTACCTTAATATTAAATATCCTAATACATAAGAAGCTATCCTATCTGTGTTAAATTAGTTGAGCTGCAGATCTATGCGGCATTCAGTGACTGTAGCCTCATAGTCAATATCTGCAGCAGTTGTCGGAGTAGGGGCAGAAGCTCTCGTTCCCCTGAGGCAGAGCAAAGCCGACCGAAGGAGAGAGAAGGACAGTCGATATCTCATCCAGGCTGTAACATAACTTCTGGGCTGCTGCTTCTGTTCGGAGATCAACTCCGCGAGTCTGGTGTAGAAACATCTTGAACTTGGGCCCATCCCACCAGAGGTTGTAAACACTAGAGGAGTGAAGCTGCCTTGATCAACATTTTGAATTCTCTCTCCATATGCCCTTCTCTTGTCGTTCTCGTTCCTCCTATGTGCAGCATCGAGAGCTAGGTTACGGTGACAAACGGCCATGGGATCAAAAATCCTGATGTCGAAGAAAGCTCGCCGTCCCCGCGTCCAGAACTTCGCTGAGCACCGATCCACGCCTGCCAGATGTGTTTGAAGTCCTGTGTTGGAAGATCTCGCCATCCAGTGGAAGGAGGGTCGGTTCACCATGACGTCCCGGCAAGATTTCCTTCAACATATTTGCTGTGAGATCCCTTACCTCGTCATGCCTCATGCATATGAAGCCCCCCTTCTTGCAGACCATGGCGTGATCGCCATCATAGGGAGAGCCACACACGCATTGGGAGGGCAAACCATCTACTGGCCAACCGTACCTTAGAGCAATGGCATCTGTAAATTCTTGTTTGTTAAGGCTGAAACCATTTGCCCTTATCGGTAACGTAGTTAACCAGTTCGAGGCGCCCACCTCCTGTGCTATAGCTACTTTTTTTGTCAAATTTTCTGGAACCTGCGCAGCAATAGTTGCTGCAACATGCCGGTTTTGGCAGCGCCGATCTGTTGTAATGGACCCAGCTTTGATCTTATTAACTTGCTGTGTCCACTCTGTTGCAGAGACGGGCCATGTGGTCATCAAAGAGGGCTGCCGTGAGCTTAAGTGAATTCTTGATGTTCAGAGCTTTCACCTCTCTGGATTAGTTAGTCCCATCCCTCCCAGTTCAGGAAGCACATGTTCTTCTGTTTTGCTAAGCCATTGTAGGGTATACTAGTTTGGGAATGAACTTGACCCTGATTGCTTCTTCCAAAGGGTGGAGGAGGGGTCCGATCTCAGGGATGGTACGCATCAGGTAGTTCCAACGATGCTTGACTCCATGGGTGAATGCTGCAAAGGCCGCATGTGGCTCTGTGTTAGCGATCTCCGATAGAGCTTGGATTTCGCTAACCCACTCATTCACCTTTCCTGATACGTACTGGGTCTTGAAGTCCGTAGTGCCAATTACTGCGCCTAGATGTCTTTGGCCGTCCTTAGTTATTTTGACCTCACTTTCGCCGAAAACCTCCAAAGCCCGATCATAATGATCTGGCTTCACGATGAGGAAGGATTTGCTGGCGTTTGGGTGGTACCCTATTTGTGGACCTCGCGATGTTACCAGGTCCCACCACTTTTTGATGTCCTCCACTTTTCCTGCTCCTGTGAGGTCATCAGCATATGCCACTTGTTTGACCCCAGTTGTTTCAAACTTTATTTCTTGTTGGAGCACTGATAGGCCTATTGCATCCATTGCCATTGCAACGGGGTCCCCCTGTGTTGTTCCCTCAGTCGACTGTAGGATGGTATCACCTCGTAGAGCCTTATTGTTTACTATGTAGAGGTCTGATGGATTCCTATACGAATTTTCAACATACATCGCAAAGCTAGGACACTTGATCTTGATGTTGTGCAGTGCAGCCTTGCGGTTAAGTATGTTGAATGCGTTTGAAGCATCCACCAGGAGAACGGCCTGGATTCTTTTCCAGAGGAATAAGGCGGCAGGCCGTCAGAGCCTGGAGGTGATGGCAGCAAGAGGATGCAAGCTTTCTTGCAAGGGCGGCAATGGCAGTGCAGAGATCGCTTGCTACAGGGCCAAACTTGTTTGTGCTGAGGATGACTCTCCAACCGTTTCCACACCATCTCTCCTGTTATTTTCTCGAACAGGACAGCATTTGGTGGGATATAGTCACCATGGAGCCTGATGCCTTCAACTTCACTTGCAGGGGGATGTTTCTCTTTCAATAGATCTAATGTCGCTCTGTTTATTGGCATCACCCCACCGGAAGATTCCTGAGTGAGAGATCTTACCGCGAGAGACACTTTTCCCATACGCATTTTGTTTCCAAATTTTCTTGCCACGTCATCGGTGTTTTGCTTTCCGTCACCCGTAGATTTTAGTCTCTCCTGCAGTGTTCTTGCTTCACATAAGAGATCATCTAGGGCCCCAGTCCGCCACATTGTCGATCTTCTCTTCATTGCTGCCACATTTTCTTTGTGCTTAGCCTTTGTGTGTGTCCTCTGACAAAATAGATGTGGTATTATTGCCAGTATTTGAAGAGCTAGGGGGGCGAGGAAGCGGTCCTGAGTGTAATCAGTCATGAAGAAAGTCATCTCCTGAATCATTTCTTTGGTGGCCGCACACTTGGGTGGTTCAAATAAGTTAGCGGGCGACCACTTGACAATTTCTGAGTAGGTTTCTTTGACCCATACGCCTGCATTTTCCATCGACATGCCTTTCCACTGAGGCGGCAGTCTCTCATTCTCCTCCTGGACACCTGCTACTGAGGGAGCAGCATTTATTAGTACTACATTTTCGGGTTGAGTAGACTCACTGCTATCATTTCGGATATCATCGGGTGGTTGGGTCCCGGCGATAT
The DNA here is from genome assembly GCF_018991925.1 of Homarus americanus. Lineage (NCBI taxonomy): Eukaryota > Metazoa > Arthropoda > Malacostraca > Decapoda > Nephropidae > Homarus > Homarus americanus. The sequence goes on along the minus strand of NW_024738095.1, from coordinate 855 downwards.
CCACTGTGGCCGCCTGTGTCGGCTCCCTGCCACGTGGGTTCCGACACTGGTCTAGCTTCCTGCAATCCACACATGATCGATTGTTTCTCGCACAAAGCCAGTTTGTGCAGTTTTGGTTCGGGCTAGCACAGACGCAGCAAAGACTGTTGCCAGGCATAGTGACCAGCACCTTGGGCGACAGATATTTCCGCCTCCGACCTCTGCTATTGGGCCCATACGGACGAAGAAACTAGATCTTATGCGTATGAGGCACAGAGGTGACGGCCTGGCCTGTGGTGTCCGTGTAATAAGGGCATACGCGCGCGTGTGGTTGTGTCGGGCACCCCCCATGTGGACGATAATCCACACATGAGAATAATCCACTGGGAGCAAGAATTGTCACACCTAACACTTGATTATGTCACTTTGGTAGAGATAGCTACTACTACTACTACTACTTTTTTTTTTTTTTTAACGTGGCCTCCAGCCTCCCCCAATAGCCACACCTTCGCCACCATTTATTTACCTTAATATTAAATATCCTAATACATAAGAAACTATCCTATCTGTGTTAAATTATTAGTTGAGCCGCAGATCCATGCGGCATTCAGTGACTGTAGCCTCATAGTCGATATCTGCAGCAGTTGTCGGAGTAGGGGCAGAAGCTCTCGTTCCCCTGAGGCAGAGCAAAGCCGACCGAAGGAGAGAAGGACAGTCGACATCTCATCCAGGCTGTGACATAACTTCTGGGCTGCTGCTTCTGTTCGGAGATCAGCTCCGCGAGTCTGGCGTAGAAACATCTTGCACTTGGGCCCATCCCACCAGAGGTTGTGAACACTAGAGGAGTGAAGCTGCCTTGATCAACATTTTGAATTC
>NW_024738094.1:0-21418 GCF_018991925.1 Homarus americanus | reverse complement strand
ACAGGGAGACTAACAGTGTGTACTGTACACAGGGAGACTAACAGTATTTACTGTACACAGGGAGACTAACAGTATTTACTGTACACAGGGAGACTTACATTGTGTACTGTACACAGGGAGACTAACAGTGTGTACTGTACACAGGGAGACTAACAGTGTGTACTGTACACAGGGAGACTAACAGTGTGTACTCTAAACAGGGAGACTAACAGTGTGTACTCTAAACAGGGAGACTAACTGTGTACTGTTCACAGGGAGACTTATAGTGTGTACTATACACAGGGAGACTAACAGTGTGTACTGTACACAGGGAGACTAACAGTGTGTATTGTACACAGGGAGACTAACTGTGTGTACTGTACACATGGAGACTAACAGTGTGTACTGTGCTACCAGGAGGTTAACAGGTGTGTGTAATGTACACAGGGAGACTAACATTGTGCACTGTACACAGGGAGAATAACAGTGTGTACTGTACACAGGGAGACTAACAGTATTTACTGTACACAGGGAGACTTACATTGTGTACTGTACACAGGGAGACTAACAGTGTGTACTGTACACAGGGAGACTAACAGTATGTACTGTACACAACTAGACTAACAGTGTGTATTGTACACAGGGAGACTAACAGTGTGTACTGTACACAGGGAGGTTAACAGTGTGTATTGTACACAGGGAGACTAACAGTGTGTACTGTACACAGGGAGGCTAACAGTGTTTATTGTACACAGGGAGACTAACAGTATGTACTATAACAGTGTGTATTGTACATAGGGAGACTAACAGTGTGTACTGTACACAGGGAGGCTAACAGTGTGTATTGTACACGGAGACTAACAGTGTGTACTGTACACAGGGAGGCTAACAGTGTTTATTGTACACAGGGAGACTAACAGTATGTACTATAACAGTGTGTAATTGTACATAGGGAGACTAACAGTGTGTACTGTACACAGGGTATTGGGTTGTACTAAAATATCGGAGATTGGCAGTGTGTACTGTGTAAATAGGAGGACTAGCCAGGTGTATTGTACATTGTAAGACTAACAGTGTGTACTGGGTACACAGGGGAGGTTAACAGGTATTATGCCATAGGAGACTACTGCGGTACTGTGGGGCTAATAGGAGGCTAATAGTGTGTATTGTACACGGAGACTAACAGTGTAAAAATTGCACACATTAGGGAGACTAACAGTGTGTATTGTACATAGGGAGACTAACAGTGTGTACTGTACACAGGGAGGCTAACAGTGTGTATTGTACACGGAGACTAACAGTGTGTACTGTACACAGGGAGGCTAACAGTGTTTATTGTACACAGGGAGACTAACAGTATGTACTATACTTAGAAACTAATTAGTTGACACATAGAATTCAGATATTGTCCATATTTGAGTGATTAAATTTAAAACACTCACTTATGCTGTTTTTGTTACCACCAGGAATGAGTGCCTTCAGTTTACAGCCGTTCGACAGACCAGATGGGAACCAGTCATGGAAGGTCCTCCGGCTAGTTCCCCCGAGTTTGATCGCTGTGTCACTCCTCTTTGCCTGCTGTCTTCAGGGGAGTTAAATCCATTGTGGAAGGAAGTTGATGTTGCTGGAGTGGTATTGAGGGTGGGGCTGTTGAACAAAGGGCTTCAGTTGGTGCACATTGTTGATCACCACATTAACATCCTCACTCTCAAGTTCTGGGGAGGTCTCAAGGTAACCATAACTTGTCTAACCGATATTGATTCACAAATCTTCACCATACTGTTAATGAATTTAACTATTTGATTAGTAAGGATGACTTACATATAGTAGTCCCTCACCAACCATGGAAGTTAAGTTCCTGAAATATCCGGTGGTTGGCCAATCTGCGACTGGCAAGACTAAACTCTAATGTGAAATAGGGGCTTAGGTTCCATGGCCGCGAATAACACTCGTCAGAGCTGCAGAAAGACTCTCGGCCAGATTGAAAGGATACACCAGGACTGGTTTGATGAAAATGACCTGGCAATCAATGTACTCATTAATGATAAACGTGCTGCTTTAACCAACTGGCAGAATAACCCTCAGTCTCGGACCAAAGTTACAGTCGACCCTCGTTAATTCGGACCCCTTTAATCCGGATTTCGGATAATTCGGACAAAATCTGAACTTTTTTTTTTTTTTTTTTTTGTGAATACGCCCACGCGACCTTTGTTAAATGGTCCGACCACTGCTGGGATAAAACACCAGCGTGTTTTACAACATCTCCACCACTAGTGTGGGGGGATGCAACTTTTAGCTTCAGACATGAAAAATATTTACCATTTACTGCCAGTAAACAATGGAAACGTAAAATATGTACAAATTAGTAATGAAAAGTTGTGCAGTTCCTTCAGCAAATGAAGCTCATCAACTTACAATAGGCTAAATTACCTTACAGCGTGTTTTCAGTAGTCTATGTTGAAGTTATTTGCACAGGCTAACTTATCATATCATATACGGTATCACAGTTCTCATTGATCTACAAAAAATACCGGTAATAAAAATCTTTTCGATATTTCACACTTAATATAATACCCAGTAATCTACTTCAACCTCCCATTGTTTACAACGACGCATGACGCACCACCAGCTGTTGAGTATCAGCTAGACGGTACACGTGTTTTTCGAATCGTTTTCAGTTAAAAACTGTTACATCACATGTATATTTTACCTTAACTGTGCCTGAATGAATATATTCTCGGAAATAAATAGTAGTTTTGCTGAAACGTGATATATTTTAATGTAAAATAGGATAAAATACATGACGAAAACAAAAGATTTTACCTAACCTTCTGATGTTCAAGAGATGTTACTCGTTTTTGTAATAGTTTTTGGTTAAAATACTGTTATATTACAATGGTATTCTATTCATACTGTGCTTGATACAATGCATTCACAGAAATGTAATAATTTTTGCTGAAATGACGTAGGTATTACAGTGGAAAGTGGGATAAAATCGTGACGAAAACAATGACTTTCGCTTTCTTTCGTTCAAAAGATGTTACCATAATCGCTTTTCGATTGGTTTTCAGTTAAAAAACTGTTGTATTACAATAATATTCTATCCTAATTGACTTGATTAAATACTACGATACCATATTTCTGAATATTTTCATTAAAATCCATCCAAATCATTTTCCTTGTCATCGTCTGCAGCACCAAACAGCTTCTCCCAGTCCTCTCCTTGAACAGGGCTAGAGGGTACGTGTTTTTCGAATCGTTTTCAGTTAAAAAACTGTTACATCACACATATATTTTACCTAAACTGCGTCTGAATGAATATATTCTCGGAAATTAATAGTAGTTTTGCTGAAACGTGATGTATTTCAATGTAAAATAGGATAAAATACATGACAAAAACAAACGACTTTACCTAAGCTTCCGATGTTCTTGAGATGTTATTCGTTTTTTTAATAGTTTTCGGTTAAAATACTGTTATATTACAATGATATTCTATTCATACTGTGCTTGATATAATACATTCACGGAAATGTAATATTTTTGCTGAAATTACGTACGTATTACAGTGGAAAGTGGGATAAAATCGTGACGAAAACAATGACTTTCGCTTTCTTTCGTTCAAAAGATGTTACCGTAATCGCTTTTCGAATGGTTTAGTTATAAAAAACTGTTGTATTACAATAATATTCCCTCCTAATTGACTTGAATAAATACTTTAATGGAAATATACAATATTTTTGTTGAAACTACCCACGTTTCAGTGTAAAGTGTCATAATAATAAATGGTAAATAATTTGCCTTCGGCACTCGGTGTTTCAGGCACGGCGAGCCTCAGTTTATAGGACGTAGAGTGTTTTTACTGAAGGTTTTGTTGTTCCATTACCCTCAAAAACATGGGTCGACCTATAAACGAGGAATATCATAAATTAACGATTTCTTGGTCATAAAATCAGGGTCGACCTATAAACGAGGGGGGGTTATAGACGAGTATATACAGTATGCAAGGCTAAGGACAAACTCACTGCATTTTCTTTGAAATATAACGCAATATTAACCCCTAAATCGGTTAATTCGGACAATCGGCTAAAACGGACACCCTTCCCCCCCTATTAGTCCGAATTAACGAGGGTCGACTGTAATACCTTCTGCAAGAAGAAATCGACGGCCTAGTGCAAACTTCGCAATCTAAAGCACGATTGGTTTAAAAATAAAGCATGTGAAACACAAAAATTTGCAGATCAGCACAAGATGCGCAAATTTTTCAGTTCCACAAAATATTTTATGGGCCAATCACTCGTGGCGTAGCCCCCCTCCGCTCATCCAACAGTAACTCCCTAATTAAAGACGATGAAAGCATCCTTCAGCGCTGGAAAGAGCACTACCATTCACTGCTCAAAGGAAACACTGATGTGGATGTCCTGACTACCTCTGAAACTCAAAATTCAATGCTATGGTGGGTGAAATGGTATACAAAGTAAAAATGGTGGAGATCCGGATTATGCTGATGAGAAATCCGAGGGTGGCAAGGGTCTACTGTACAGGTGCTCCTCTACTTACAAACAAGTTACGTTCCTGAGGCTTGTTTGTAAGTCCAACTTTACTCCTGTGGATACCAAACATATTGTAAATATTGAAAAGATTATGGATATTTAGTACAGCTATACCCTTTAATACAGCCTTAAAACCTGGCTCACTGTTCTCCTCTCAGGTTATGTTTGTTCTATCTGGAATTTTCTTCAAAATAGTCCAGTCTCATCCACATTAAACACCTGTTCTGGCAGGTAACCCCCTTCAGTGATGATGTTTGTATCTCTGAAAGTTTGCAAGTTGAACATTCTTAAGTAGAGGAGCACCTGTATACTATTTTAAAACTAATAATTTTTATTACAGTTTGTAGCTACAGTTACAGACAAAATTGTCTGAACACTTGGCAATATCTGGCAACATCTGCTTGATTCGTTTATATCTTTGACAACACAACATACATACTGTATATCGTTTCTCACTCTTTATTTATTTTTTTCATTTTTTATTTGTTTATGGCTATTAGTATTATTATTTTTGTTTTATTTTTTATTGAATTCTCTATTGATTATTAATTTTTAAAAAGTAAATACCCAAAAATGTTACTTGAGTGCAGTTATCAAGTAAATTTATTTAGTTACTTTACAACTCTGGATAACAGTGGGTGACATGAGTGAAGTGGATACAGATGTACAATGATGTCATGAAGAAGTGAGTGTGGTGATACACCCGCTGATAATCAACATGACAGTCTTAACTCTTTACCCCTTCTGTGTTTAATGATATGGTTGTATCTTAAAGAGCTTTGGTTATAGTTGGAAGGAGACACTTCTGTATGGCAACTGTCAAAGCATTACAATATATGGGTTTTAAAGACTGTAGATTGAGAGTGGGTTAATAATATGAGTCATCCACTTTGATATCACTCATAAAATGCAATTTCTGAATTAAAATACATTTTTTTCATGTCAGGAATATGGAGTGGAGAATATCGTTGCAATTGGGTCTGTGATATGCGTGTTGAATGGTAACTGGCGTGGGCATGCAGGTGGAAGGTTTGGAAGCATCCATGTTACAGAACTGACCTTCATTACCTCTTCACCACGAAGCGCCCACCTACTTGAAGCTGTTGCTCATCTGAAAAACAGTATAAAGGTGAGAATTCAGGATGTCTACAGTGTAACAGAAGGAAGCTTAGTGATTTGCATATTTCCACCCACTTGTGTTTCCAAGTACTGTATCTCCAGGGGTTATGAAGCATGAGATCTCATATAGTCGAGCAGAGTTTTGATAAGCACTGAATCCTTTGGGAGAAAACTTGTAAACCTGGTGCCACAATGGTCCCTAATACAACCACCATTCTGAATTTGAATGGGAGTAAAAGCTACTGAGCATCTAGCTTGCAGCTAAACACTAACTGTATGAAAAGTATGACTGACTTTTGGTGATGTAGCTATTATAGGTTACTCATATCATACCTCGCTCCATCCTGTACAGGAGATCCCCAAGTTATAAACAACTCTGCTTATCAAGGTGATCCCATTACAGTACAGTGGTCCCTCGGTTAACGATTTACCTTCCATAAGATTCTTAACTTCGGTTAACGACCAATCCCTCGATTAACGAGTTTTTTATGAGCCGACTTCAACAGGTTTTCGCTTGCATTTGGCGGTCCACCAGCTGTAGTATTAGTCCGCCAATACAGTAATCGGTTTTAGGGCTTAAATTCCTTACTATTTTAGTAAATATCAAGAAGTTTATACTATTCAATAATTTTAAAAGTATAATATTAACTTTTTTTGTCATTTTAACAATTATTGAACATAATTGAAGGTAAAGAAACTAGTTTCTGGCGTGCCATCCAGCCTGTTAACACACCAGACAGGCGTTAGTCTCTCTCTGTTTTCAGTGGAGGTAACATCTTGCTTGAGACTCTCTTCAACTAAACGCTTTTTTTCTGCGTTTCCAAGCAAATTATTGGTCATTTTGAAATATATTTTACATATTGACAATATATAATGCAGTGCAGTGTTGATTTAAAGAAAATAATCTTGAAATACACCAAGAGAACTAAAATTTTATGGGTGAAATGGTGCCATGGGGTGATTTCTCTTCCACCCCAATGCCTTCTCTTCTTCCTTCTCCTCCACCTCCATTCTAATTCCCATCATCATCATCATCATCATCATCCAGGAGCCTTCTACATACACACCTCAAAGTAAGTGTACTTTTCTACCTTTTTTGTTGAATTTAGGCAATTTTCGGTGAGCTGGAACCAATTACCCAAAAATCCATTGAAACAATGGTTTCGGTTAACGAGCAACCTGCTTGAACGGATTGTGCTCGTTAACCGAGGGACCACTGTACATTATATATTGAGCACTGTACTAACCCCCAGGTAGCTTTAGGGTGGGTAGTCGTCAAGGTTAATAAAACTTTTTTTTCTGCATATTATTTGCAATTTGTGTTATGTATCATTTATGGATTATAATTATATTAAGGTTTTTGCAGATAGAGATGGGGTGTATTCACATTTTATTGCAAAATTAAGATGATGCTGAGTTACAAACAAACTGAATTATGACTGGATCCAGGAATGTAACCCATTCATAACTGTACTGTTGTGTGTTGACTCTCAATGCAACCTGATTTGTGATTCATATACAGTATGTAAATTTGCCTTGCATGTACAGTAGAACGTCGATATAACACGAGATAGGTTCCAAGAGAGGTCGCTTTAAACCGAATTCGCACTAAATCAAAGTGTTGTTTCAATGAAATAATTTAGTTTGGTACTTGAAAGAAACACAAAATACTAAAAAGACTGAGAGTCTGCCCAGATGCACATCAGCCCATCTCCTAGAATAAACAAAACATTGTTTTTTTTAATTATTATGTTAAAAAAAACACTCATAAATCAACAGCTAAAATTAAGGGATGCGAAATGGTCTGTTTACTGGCTGGGAAGATGGGGGGGGAAGGGAGGTGAGGTGATATGTTTGACAGTTGATGCCAAGGTCTAGTGCTTATTTATTTATCAGTCCTTAAGAGTGACTTAAAGTTTTTATCCTATAAAATGTCACTGAACTGACATGGGAGAATATAATTAACATTGCTGGAATTCTTATATGATAGTGATTAATTTAAATATAAACATGCAATAGTTTGCACTAGACAAAATTTTAGTACCGTATATCTTGGCCTATAAGGCGTCGGGGTGCATAAGACGGCCCCCCCAAATTTCCATTTAAAAAGTAGCTTTTGAGCTCTATTCGCTGTATAAGACCAGTACCCCAAATGTGACACTTACCCACTGACTCAGTAGTCCTTTACCAACCATCCTTGATTTTTTAAAATAAGGCCAATTCACTTCAAGTAATGTCATCAAATTATACCCGCTGGTGTAGTGTAAACACTAGTGACGTCACTGAAGCGTGGTGGGAGTGTTCCCTCGTCTCGGTGGTGTGACTATTTATACAACATGTGGTTCAACAGCAACCACCATATTCTAATTGTGGTGTTTCATTAGGATTTGAGTGAAAAGGTTACCAGTATGTACTTACTACATACATTTATTACACAAATATATATATATATATATATATATATATATATATATATATATATATATATATATATATATATATATATATATATATATATATATATATATATATACAGTATATATATACAGTATATATATATACACACATACATACATACATACTACATCCTTGACCACCGAAGGGTCAAGATGTACCTGGCGCTCCTCTCGGAGCAGCCAGATCAACTGTTAAGTTGGCCCATACCAACCCCCTCCCCTGAACCACTTCTCCCCACCGGAGTATCAACAGGTTCTCTCCAGAAGTTACAATTTCATTTGGGAAAGGAATGGAAAAAGTGTTAAACAGAGGTGAACATTGGTGAACAGTGCTTGAGTCAGTGAGAACAACTCAACAGTAAAAGTAGTATTCAAGTTAACCTTCACACAGTGAGGTCCCAGGTACCCAGTGATAACGGCCCGTGAGACCCAACAACCGGCGATGTGTTAATCCGTCTACGATAGGAAGGCCTGGGGCCACACCTCACTCATATAACACCATCTGTGAGGGAATTACTACACCACGTCAAGTCCCTCATAACACCATCTGTGAGGGAATTACTACACCACGTGATGCCCCTCATAACACCATCTGTGAGGGAGTTACTACACCACGTCAAGTCCCTCATGACACCATCTGTGAGGGAATTACTACACCACGTTAGGTCCCTCATAACACCATCTGTGAGGGAATTACTACACCACGTGATGCCCCTCGTAACACCATCTATGAGGGAACTACTACACCACGTGAGGCCCCTCATAACACCATCTGTGAGGGAATTACTACACGTGAGGCCCCTCATAACACCATTTGTGAGGGAACTACTACACCACATCAGGTCCCTCCTAACACCATCTGGGAGAGAGTTACTACACCACATCAGGTCCCTCCTAACACCATCTGGGAGAGTTACTATGATACGGTTTGTTGTTCAACACTCTACATTAATCTGAATGTTCACTGTATGTTCCTTACCTTTCTCTAATGAAGGCTTTTGGTTAAACCACCAATGTAAGTAATGTTTACGAGAACTAATGTATATTTTCAGCCTTCGCTGCAGAAATTTTTCTAATAAACTGTTAATTATTATTATTATTATTACATATATACATATACATATGCGACATACATATATATGCTAACCTCACTACGTTAATGTAACCCGAGGTGTAATGATTGATTGTCAGACCAAAGCTTACAGCCCAGAATTATGTCACATATAACAGCAAGTACACTACAGACCTCGTGGTACCACCAAATTCCGGGTTGACACACCTCAGGTCGACCCTAGGGACTTGACCTCGCCCGCTATCCAGATCAAACCAGTTTAGTGATAATTGGTTAGAGGTCAAAAGCCGGCTGGGCCGACCCCATATAAAGGCTCTACAGTCCCGTTCACGATCATTCTGGTCATTCTGATTATCATTCTGATCCTGGTTGCCATTCGAACATTCGAACATTACTCTGGAGATTCTCAGAGTCACGCTTGTCCTCTCCCCAGGTCGGGAGGGGGACTTCCCGACCAGACCCCAGCTAAACAGAAGCCTCCCATAGGAGGCAGCCCAGCCAAGCATCCACTGGGCCTACGTCAGGGTACACGTGAGTCTTGTCAGAACGGTTCCTAGGGTGAGTTACCTACTGTGGGAAGTGTATTCATTCAGGTGTGTCCGAGAGTCAGTGTCGAGTAACGTAAAACATAATGTGTTAGTACCCCGATATAATAGTGATATTAATGTGTCCATGTCATTGAGGGAATTAATAAATAGTTGTATCGAAGAGGTGTTTAACAAGTTGTCCCTTTAAGAAGTAATATATGTTTTATTGTCATACGAGATAAGATAAGCGTATTGACGCTGAGTAAATAACATCCCGGCCACGCTACCAAGTTTCCTATCTTTACATTCCTACTCTCTATTCTTACTTATATATGTAATTCTCTCATTGTGTTCTGTCTCATTATATTGGTGGCAGCGAACTATAACGTTAACCCACGCCCTCCTCGTCCCTTGTTATTGGTAACAGTGTACTTAACGTAAACCCATGCCCTCCCTCGTTTAGCCATAACACCTGGCTCGTTGTTTGAGTATAGTTCGTAAGTGCGTAATAAGAAGTTCCTGCGTAGTAGCGTGTAAAGTGTCCTAGTGTGTCACCGTTACAGCTCAAGTAAATGTCTCTCGTTGTGGTATGCGCCAATTTTTACTAGAAATATGTTCAGTGCTTAACGTAATTTCTCAGTGTCCCCCGCGATCTGTGACATTCTCTGTAGCCCAAGTGCAGTTTGATTGTTGGTCAGTGTTAAATGTAGCCATTGTGTTTCAGTGATGAAAGCGGTGTCTGTACTAACTGTTATAACTTAACATGTCTTTTAACCTACATCCTCCTCCTTGTCCTAATCCTCACCTCACCCTCCTTACCCTTCCTCCCATCCCTGCCCCGCCCTGCCCCGCCCCGCCCCGCAAAGCCCGGGCCTGGCCCGATCAACCACGCCTCGGCTCCTCCCCACCTCACCCACAACGCACCGGCCTGGCTTGGCCTGGCCAGCCTCGCCTCGCCCAGCGCCGCCCCGCCCCGCCTCGCTTGACCACACTAATCCCCCATCTTTTGTCCCGTAAGCTATGTGTTGATGATGATGGTTAATATAAAGTAATATTGCGATGAATGCAGAGCTTCACTCAGTGTATTTTTATGCTATTATGATTTGTGATGTACTCTTTGACGCGTAGTGATAAATGATATTCAGTGTAGTGCGCAGAGCTTCACTCCCCGACCCAGCCTGATGAGAACATTGTCGTGACGGAAATAATAGTTGCCAAACATTGACGTAAAGTATAAAGTAAACATTTTTTTTGCGAATGCACTTCCAACTAATCCATCATCCCTTTAGGATTGTTTCTCTGTCAAATGTCACACACAGTACCACCCATGGCCAGCCGGCCGTCAACCACAGTACATACGAGCAGAGAAGAAGCAGCGTGAAGAAGCAGCGTGATGAATGCAGCATGATGAATGCACCACGTCACTTCTTTAAAGTCCTCCCTTGGTCTAGGATTAAGAAGATTTTATATTTTTCTACTTTAGGAAGTTAAAGAGTGTGGAATGCAGCGCCACACAACGAACCCTGGTGAGCCAAGCCAGGGAGGAATTCACCACTGTGGAAGGTGTAAGGCAGGACGGTTTTTGGTCTCGCCGACACTCACATACGGAGGGCGAGCCCTGGTCCGCGGAACCTGCCTTACGAGTCATCTAAGGAGACGACAGCCCAAGCAGTGGACCGGCCTTCATCCCGGCCGGAGGGGGCCGACGGCAGATGAACAGAAAATCGTCTGGAATATGTTGAAAATGATGATGTACTGAGAAAAAAGGATGATGAAACAGAAAATTCATCTAGAAGATGTTGAAAATGAGGCTCTAAACGTAGAGGAAGAACGCAGATGGGACAGAAAACTCGTCTGGAATAGTATAAAAACCAGGAGGAAGTGAGAAGAAGTCAGAAGGTGTGGAGAAACGACCTAGAAGGTGCGGTATTGAAGAAAGATAAACGTGCTATGTGAAGTAACAAGGCAGAAGACATGTATTGAAGAAAGAAGACAGAAGATGTGCTGCGCTGACATAGAAGAAAGACGACGAAGAGGTGACCAACCCACTACAGCTGCTGTACTACAGGCATCCCCTATTTTTCTGATACCAGCTGCCGGACCCAACTAATGTACTGATGTTGTTGATGTTGTCGGTGTGTAATACCCTAATATGTGAAGTAGGAACATTTTTTGTGAATTTTGAAGTATTTTCTCTGATTTTTGTTGATGTTTACTACAAAGAATGTCTTTTTTTAGTCTCACTTTTTTCTATGAATTCATTTGATCAATGTTTTGGACTATGAAACACAATGTTGTAGCCATATTACTGACTGAGATGAATTATTATTTTGACATGGGCTGATAAGGAGATGTAACACCTGTTGTTGTTTTGATTTGCAAGTTGTCTCGGATACATATCTAGAGATGAAGGATTTTTTCATTCTATGTTCACTTGCTATGTTTCCTTTTTCTCCTGGCATAGAAGCTTTGATCTTGGCGGGAGGTATAGTGGGCTTTGTCAAATCAAACTAGCGCCAGTAGAAAAACATACACCTATTATATTGTTGTTTGTAAATGTGAGACTATGTTATCGCCCCAGGGATTATCTTTGATACCACACGTGATGTTGCTGTCTATATGTGACATCAGTCTCTGTGGTGAAGCATTGGTCTTGGCGGGAGGTGTAATGATTGATTGTCAGACCAAAGCTTACAGCCCAGAATTATGTCACATATAACAGCAAGTACACTACAGACCTCGTGGTACCACCACATTCCGGGTTGACACACCTCAGGTCGACCATAGGGACTTGACCTCGCCCGCTAATGACGTGAGTTAGCCGGGTGACCTACAACCTCACCTAACCAAGACACCTGGGCAGGGCCACACCTGCACACAGCTATCCAGATTTAACCAGTTTAGTGTTAATTGTTAGAGGTCAGAAGGCATTGCCACGAATTTGCATATAAAGGCCCTACAGTCCTGGCCCATGACCATTCCTATTCCATTATCATTCTCATTCTGGTTGCTGTCATCCCCCTCCCGTTCGGGTCGTCACTCGGTTCACTAAGCAGAGTCACGCACGTCCCCTCCCCAGGTCGGGAGGGAGACCTCCCGACCAGACCCCGGCATCGCCAGCTAAGCAGACTCTCCCTGTGATGAAGGGGTAGCCCAGCCAGCACCTCACTGGGCCACGTCAGGTACACGTGAGTCTTGCTTCAGAACGCCCTAGGGTGAGTTACCTACTGTGGGAAGTGTATCTATTCAGGTGTGTCCTGGTAGAGTCAGTGTCAAATAAGTAACGTGAAAGCATGAGGTAAGTTAGTACACCGATATAATAGTGATATTAATGTGTCCATGTCATTGAGTGAAGTAATAAATAGTTGTATCAAGAGGTGTTTAACAAGTTGTCCCTTTAAGAAGTGATATATGTGTATTGACATACGAGATAAGATAAGCGTAGTGACGCTGTGCAAATAACATCCAGGCCACGCTACCAAGTTTCCTATCTTTACATCTCTACTCTCTATTCTTACTTATATATATATCATCCTCTCTTGCCTATTCCTGTCTCACATATATATATATATATATATATATATATATATATATACACAGTATATATATATATATATATATATATATATATATATATATATATATATATATATATATATATATATATATATATATATATATATATATATATATATATATATATATATATATATATATATATATATATATATATATATATATATATATATATATTATTGGGGAGGGATTAAGATAGGACACATCCCCCGCGTTACGGAAGCCCGGGTTACGGAATTTGTAAACTATGACCAATAATTTCGCGTTACGGCCCGTAAATCCGCCCTTACGGAAATTGGGGTAAATTTTAACAAACACAAGGCCTCACACATGCCATTCAGACTGACAGACTTGACAAGTTTTACAAACCATAAAGACAGTTGAAGCTTTAAACATCACTCACAATGGATCTTGAATATTCCAACTGTAATCAGACATACCTAAGTTGCTTCAACAATTGCAACCCCAGTTGCAATATCAAATTCTGTGTCACCACTAAAAAATAAAACAGTAGTCCCTGGTGCACTCATAATTAAGAGAAAACGGACGACTCAGGCGGCTTTGAAGTGAGAGAAAACGGACTCCTATAATGGGGCACTCAAATAAAGAGACATGGCTAGCACATGTTTTGTGGACTACCCACTATACAGTATCCTTTTCATCACTTTGTAATAAACCTCATCATGCCTATGTGTGTTTCTGATAATTACCATAACATTATATATTTATATTTTTAGCGGTTGTACAAACACAAGGCCTCACACACGCCATTCAGACTGACAAGTTTTACCAACCATAAAGACAGTTGAAGCTTTAAACTTCACTCAAAATGGATTTTGAATATTGCAACTGTAATCAGACATACCCAAGTTGCCTCAACAATTGCAACCCCAGTTGCAATATCAAATTCTGTGTCACCACTAAAAAATAATACAGTAGTCCCTGGTGAACTCTTAAGATTAAGAGAAAACGGATGACTCAGGCGGCCTTGACGTGAGAGAAAATGGACTCCTATGACGGGGAACTCAAATAAACATACACATAGCTGTTAATGCAATATTAACCCCTAAATTGGTGTTTTAAGAAGGTATATCATAAATTATTTAATGTACTGTATTGTATGTGTTTATAAATGTTTATTTTCATTAATAAAAGTGCTTGAATTACTTTTTGTGGGCCAAAAAAATTCCTTAGGAACGCATCTCCAGTTTTATAATGGAAGTCAATGGGAAAATAGCTTTCGCGTACGGAATTTCACGGTACGGTCAATTTTCCGGGAACGGAACCCTTCCGTAACGGGGGGGATGCCTGTAGTAAAATATCATCTTTGGCTTCACAAGAAAATATTTTCTTCTTCTGATCATTCTAGAAAATTGCAGTCTTAGATACAATCGTAAATGCAATCCCACCTGAGATTTAACTTATAATCTTCAGTGTTATTAATACAGTAAATAAAATTTAGTGTCTTACCTGCATATAAAACTCCATATTCTTGAGTTTGTCATTCATTTCACGCTCAGTCACCATTTTCTCTGCATTAGCCAACTGGAAAAAAGTTACAGAACAAAATTATAGTTTCGTCCAGTTACACTAGGGGTGAGAAAGATACTGCCCGCAGCCAAATTTTGCCCGCCAGATTATTTCTGTGGCCCGTCATTGCATGTGGCAATGGAGATTTTTTATTTTTATATCTTAAAAAGGATCAATAATATGTGGGAGTTGGCCATCCATAGCAGCAAGACCGGCTCATCACCTGCTGACCTGGCCTTGTGAATACCCCAAGTATGGTTATCCATAGGAATTAGGCAGAGAGGTCAGTAAACCCTTACCTGAGAAACCCATTTTTGACCATAAGACCTGAACCGCCACACCCACACCTCAAAATTGTGTCCCACACTGACCTGGGCGTCCAGCACCAACACTAGAGAGCTCCTTCTCTCTCCTCATTTGACACACTACATGTGTGTCAAATGAGGAGTGACTGATCCACATGTAATTTAAGGTTTTTGAAATATGTAGTTAAATTAAACACGATTTTTCATATAGTTATGCGAATGAAGGGAAAATAAAAGATATAGATGGGGTGTGGTGGAAGCATCGTGGTCTGACATACACACACACAAGCACTGTAAACGTTGTGTGGATTCACTGGGTGGTTTGGAAGTGTTTATTTCCATTCATAATTTCGTAACTACAACCTATGGTAATTTTTCTTCGTGTTCATATATAATGAAGATAATGCAGGGTATAAAATGCCATATACAATATTTATACATAATATCATCTATACAGCCGTACTATGACTGTGTGTGTTCGTGCGTGTGTTGCCTCGTGATAGTTAGAGTGGGCCCCCGTCCAGAAAGGATGCTGTACTAACCTCCAGCACCGACCCAGGTGTGCTAGAGATTATGGTTTCCGACTGTACAAGTGTTCATCAGCTCATTCTTAAAAAAAAAAGTTAGTATTGATTTGTGAAGAAGCAGTGTCAGCCAGCAGTGGGAAGCATGGAAACATTTACCATATTAACAATCAATGCATATTGTAACATTAAGAATAAAGTAGTTTAAGGGTAGCTAGATTAAATTTGAATTCCACATTTCTTCGCTAAAACCTCACTAAATGTTGCAATTACCAAACAATCAATCTGAGTGCGTTAGCCAATGTAAACAGTGTCAATCACCCACTCTAGTAAACATTCCATATGGCATCACAAAAATTTTGACCAAGTCCCAGGTTGCTGATCTGACTTTCTGCCTCATTTACACACAACTGCAGGGAATATGGGATTCCTTGTAGAGCAGCAACAAAATATTTGTCCACTTCTGAATTTTCTTCATAGTCCAGCACAAACTTAGTTAATAACTGACACACCATAATTGCAGACCAACTATATATGGCTAAGTATGAATACCAATGTATACTGTACTGGTAATTACCATATACAGAAGGTTCCTCAGTTATGAATATCAACGTTACAAACACGATCCCATTATATACTAACCATCCTAAAGCTAACTTAACCCTAAGGTAGCTTAAGGGTGGCTAATCTTCAGGGGTCAAGATAATTAAAACCTAGCGAGATTATTATTATTAGTATGGCCATAATTTATTTAGTCTGACAATAAGACCAACCAGCTGCACCATCAAAATGGATAATAAAATAGATACTATTACTGTTTAAATAATGCAAAATTATATGATTAAAAAGTTATGACATGATAAATAAGAGGGACGCTGGGTGGGTAGACTCAATTCTCACGCGAATGATGCTGAGTTAGTGAAAAATGCTGGGTGGGTAGATTCAATAGGAAAAGACACAAAGTTAGCAAGAAAGGTTGGGTGGGTTGGCTCACTAAAGAGCAAGTCCCAAGCGTAAGGGGATCAACCGCGTATAAGCGAGGTTGTGTACTCTAGTTATGCATTCAGTACTTTGAGACCCGACTGTATATAGAAAAAACTCAGTTTAAACTAAAAAATAAAATAAAATAAAATAAAACAAAAATACAGGTTCATTCTACTTACTGGTAGGTGAATGATAGTTTCATTGACATTGCCAGTACTGTTAATGGTGGTATTGTTCAAGGAATGATTAGAAGACACAACTGTTGTGTTACCACCTTCAAGAACAGTTGTATTCTCAAGACTTGTAGCATCCATTGCAAAAGTTTCATCAGCAAAAGTGCTGATCATTGCTTTCATTGGAGTTCCTCTTCTTTCTGTATCTCTCTGGCGCTGTTAAAACACATAAACAATTAATATTTTTCACGTGAGAAGAGATCCAACAAAAAGACTTGATAAATTAGAAAGAAACCCACCCTCCTCTTTTCTGTTACCTGGTCCCTGACATAAGAGAAACACCTTGATAGAGAAAGGAAAAAAAAAATAAAAAAAAAAAAAAATAAATAAATAAATAAAATAAAAAAAAAGATATAGAAGCAACTACAGCAATTTCAAAGACCATAGTCAATGTTTTGTCCAACCAAACCTATCCTGTAAGGTGAACTATATCCAATGGGCTGTTAAAACACTGTTTATTCCTCTTTTAGGCAATATATAAAAAATTATCAGAGAACTACCAAGTATTTTATGTGTTCACTTTTCAGGTCCGAGTGATTAATACACTGGCTGGCCCAGAGTTAATGAGTGTTCATCCTTTCACCCACTCATACAATTTTCCTTCCAATATCATTCATTATATATATATATATATAGTGTGTGTGTGTGTGTGTGTGTGAAGACGCACACACAAAACATACAAATAAATAATAATGGGAAAATCCTCTCACAAATATATCAGAAAGAAATGTATTAAAAATGTGAGTCTACCATGAAGTCAATTCCGTGCTTTAACACCAGATGATTTTATTCAGCAGAGGGGGACCCCATGCACAAGTGGTAGGGGGTTAACAGAACCGTCTTAGGAAACTAAGTTATCGGTCTCATTCTACCCTATTTACAAATGATAATTACTGTACTAACCTTGACAGGAGAGGGGCTGAATGAGATGAGACCACTGCATCTTCTTGGATCCACCTCTTCTTTTACACTGTGATGGAATATAAGGACATAAGCGTTGGATATACGAATCAAAGAGTTACCGGTACTAAACTCCTCTCCTTAGGTAAACAACAAATAATGTAACTATAGTCAATTCCCTCTTAACTAGATACTAACTGGAAATTTCCAATAACAAAATATGGGAGCAGTCCATTTTTTTTATACAAATTCATTTATGATTACTTATTTAAAAAAAATTGAGGTGAGAGTGTGTGTGTGTGTGTGTGTGTGTGTGCATTCCCCACACTGGTTCTCAGCAACAACTAGTTCTTGTTTTTTCTTGCCCAACCCACAGGTGCAAGGTAATACTGGCTGGTAAGACCCAAGATACATTAAGTCCTCACTTAACGTTGCCCCCGATAACGGTGTTTCGTTATAACGTCGCTCTTCTTTAGACACCCCTGATTTGGATACTATCCTGCAGATTCAGTATAATGCAGTCACGGATTACTTTCTACGGCGCATCTCATCTTGACGTGCAACGCTCTCACCCGCGGAGCGTCACGAGTCTTTGTCAGGCTACCACAGCGTTTGTGCGTGTTTAAGTGTTTTTGCTCTTAAAACTGTACTCTAACCATTTGAAATGGCTTCCGTGCCCATCAAGTGCTACTGATGATAGTGTTGTGAAGAAGTAACAAAAGACCATTAGTCTTCCTACGAAAATGGAAGTTTTAAACCATTTTGAAAAAGGTGAACGTGCAGTGGACATTGCTGGTGCGCTTGGTTTAACCCCCACAACAGTGCGTACTAACCGGACCAGCACGAACAAGATATAGGATAGTGCTGAAAGTGGTACAGTACTTCTCTGAGTGCAGCAAAAACAAGTCGTGCTCGAAGTTCATTGATTGAGAAGATGAAAAAGATGCTGGCTGTGGATGGAGGACCAGAATCAACATAATGCCCACGTTAGCCTTATGGTTATCCAGCGTATTATTTACGGCATACCATGGACCAACTGCTCAAGACAACTGACGGAGAAATTAAACCTACAATCCGAGAATAATGGCGGGGTTACAGCATTCTTCATGCAATCGACAACATTGGCAAGAAGTTTCAGAAAGTTGCCTGAATGGTGTGTGGCGTAAATTATGGCCAGCAGCCGAGGAGGAGCAAACAGCAGCGGAGGAACCCCAGTCAGAGCGGGAGGAGCAGCCAACCGCCGGGTCTCAGTTACTTGCCTCACTCCTCCTCCGCTCCAATACCCACCAAACACCTCCGTCCATCAGTGAGTACAATACAAAATGATTTAGTTTATTTATAAATATATTCTGTTTTCAATAAAAAGGCCAAGGAATTTCTGTATATGTAATGTATTTTATGGGGCAAAGGGAGCCTAGGAAACGTAACTCCCATATTTTATCTATTTCTTATGGAGAAAATTGATTATGTTAACGTTGTTTCCGTCGCGGTTTTCAAGAACAGAACCACGATGCGAGAACTTACTGTACTGTGAATGGCAAGTGCTAGTAATGCCTTTAGAGGAGATGCAAGAAAAAGTGGTTGACATTAATATAACAGCTTACAACAGAAAAACTAGAGGTGTACTGATGCAAGGTGTTTACATATGTGATGTCACTCAATATTTGCAATGCTACTGGACCATTATATATATATATATATATATATATATATATATATATATATATATATATATATATATATATATATATATATATATATATATATATATATATATATATATATATATATATATATATATATATATATATATATATATATATATATATATATATATATATATATATATATATATATATATATATATATATATAGCCTATATATTTTTTTTTATTTTTTTTTTAATAAAGTACAACATTAGGGCTTCCTAAATTATATTTAAATTTCTCCTTATCTTTCAGTTAACAGTTTCTTCTTGGGTTCGTTGCTCTTAAGTTCAATTTTTTATAGCCACAATTAAAATAAAAGATCTGCAAGTGACAAAATATCTAGCTTTGACTGGTTAAATAAATATTAATAAAGTAACAAATCCTCCCTTCACCAGACTGGTCACACATCAATTAATTAAGATAAGGAAGACTTTACTGTACTGTAGTCATAAATACATTCCCAATAAATACTGTACTCTTAGTGATTAATCTATACCCTAATAACTCTCATATTCTCCAGTAAACCACGGGAAATAAATTCAAAACCCTTTCAGGTAAAGTATTTTCAATTTGTTAACTAAGAGTTAAAAGTCCACTACTATACTGTACAACTTTACCCTGTATGTACTCACTCTTTCAGATGCTGTGCAAGGTATGGTGCAAGAGACTGCCGGCCAGACACTAATGGATCAAATTTGACATAAAGCGAATTACGGACAAGACTTAACTTGTCACCTTCGGTGCCATGAGAACCCAACACATCCAGGTCCTCTGGGTTATTGAAAACTGTGAAAATGAAGATATAATGAATATATATATATATATATATATATATATATATATATATATATATATATATATATATATATATATATATATATATATATATATATATATATATATATATATATATATATATATATATACTGGTATGCATCCCCCACATATATACTGTGTACTGTACTGTATATATTACTTTCAAGCTCTTTTAATTCTGATACTGTAATTTTCAAGCCACATTTAAACATTCATTCTTGAAGAAAAAAATTAATAAAAAATTTTTTGTATAGTAAAAACCCAGAATTCAGCACATATGGGGTTGAGGTCTTGCCAAGCAATTAAATTTGCAAGGAGCAATTTCATTGATGAGCATTTAAGAGGCAGATGAACTGTACTGTATTGTGTGCAACATGTCATAGGCACTGTATATATTCAGTACACACACACACACTGTATTCTTTTTTTCTTTTCCTTTTTTACAAAATAATCAGGGAAGACAGAAAGGAAAAACATATGAACTAGTATGAGAGGAGTAATGATGTGTGGATGTAAAACATAGACAGTTAAAGAGGATTACATACATAGGTTTGTGCGAGCTGAAATGAGAATGTTGAGATGGATGTGTAATTTAATTTTGAAACATTGGAAACCTTGTTCAGAGTTAAGAAGGCACCTGGGTATTGAAAATACTGTATTAGTAAGGTGCATGATTTTGAACGTGGAGGAGAGGAGACCTAAAGGTAGGTAAAAAAAAAAATTACATGGGTTAACCAAACAGCATGGCAAATATGAGGATTTAAGTTGATGACTGTGGGATTTGATTCAAGAAAAATTTCCAGGCCTGGAACTTGCTTCATAACCCTGATCTGAATGGGCGAAAGAGTGTTTCACATCCTTAGCACTGATCTGGTTTGTCAGCATCCCTGCCTCAGAATGCAGATGGTCCCGTGAACAAGGTAAGTTTTGTCAAGAGGTTGTTCAGACTGGTGATCTAGCAGTCACTTGATAAATGTTCCAGAAACCATGAAAATGTTTAGTATGGCAAAAGTAAAATACTGTGATGACTGCCACTACGTAGTATCTAACATGGGTGATCTACTCTCTGGTCTACAGTGAGATTTCTTGGTCATTCCATTTTAATTCACCTAGAATGGAGTAGCAGCTATTCTTTAAG
>NW_024738093.1:0-12339 GCF_018991925.1 Homarus americanus | reverse complement strand
GTACACTTAACAGGACAGATACAGGTTACACTTAACAGGACAGATACAAGTACACTTAACAGGACAGATGCAAGTACACTTAACAGGACAGATACAAGTACACTTAACAGGACAGATACAAGTACACTTAACAGGACAGATACAGGTACACTTAACAGGACAGATACAGGTTACACTTAACAGGACCGATACAAGTACACTTAACAGGACAGATACAGGTACACTTAACAGGACAGATACAGGTACACTTAACAGGACAGATACAGGTACACTTAACAGGACAAATACAAGTACACTTAACAGGGTAGATACAGGTACACTTAACAGGACAGATACAAGTACACTTAACAGGGCAGATACAGGTACACTTAACAGGGCAGATACAGGTACACTTAACAAGACAGATACAAGTACACTTAACAGGGCAGATACAGGTACACTTAACAAGACAGATACAAGTACACTTAACAGGACAGATACAAGTACACTTACAGGACAGATACAGGTACACTTAACAGGACAGATACAGGTACACTTAACAGGGCAGATACAAGTACACTTAACAGGGCAGATACAGGTACACTTAACAAGACAGATACAAGTACACTTAACAGGGCAGATACAGGTACACTTAACAAGACAGATACAAGTACACTTAACAGGGCAGATACAAGTACACTTAACAGGGCAGATACAGGTACACTTAATAGGACAGATACAAGTACACTTAACAGGGCAGATACAGGTACACTTAACCGGGCAGATACAGGTACACTTAACAAGACAGATACAAGTACACTTAACAGGGCAGATACAGGTACACTTAACAAGACAGATACAAGTACACTTAACAGGACAGATACAAGTACACTTAACAGGACAGATACAAGTACACTTACAGGACAAATACAAGTACACTTAACAGGGCAGATACAAGTACACTTACAGGACAGATACAGGTACACTTAACAGGACAGATACAAGTACACTTACAGGACAGATACAGGTACACTTAACAGGACAGATACAGGTACACTTAACAAGGCAGATACAAGTACACTTAACAGGACAGATGCAAGTACACTTAACAGGGTAGATACAGGTACACTTAACAGGACAGATGCAATTATACTTAACAGGACAGATACAAGCACGCTTAACAGGACAGATGCAATTACACTTAACAGGACACATACAGGTACACTTAACAAGACAGATACAAGTACACTTAACAAGACAGATACAAGTACACTTAACAGGACAGATGCAAGTACACTTAACAGGACAGATACGAGTACACTTAAGAGGACAGATACAAGTACACTTAACAAGACAGATACAAGTACACTTAACAGGACAGATGCAATTACACTTAACAGGACAGATACAAGTACACTTAACACTATAGATACAGGTACACTTAACAGGACAGATACAAGTACACTTTCAGGACAGATACAGGTACACTTAACACTATAGATACAGGTACACTTAACAGGACAGATACAAGTACACTTAACAGGGCAGATACAGGTACACTTAACAGGACAGATACAAGTACACTTAATAGGACAGATACAGGTACACTTAACAGAACAGATACAAGTACACTTACAGGACAGATACAGGTACACTTAACAGGACAGATACAAGTACACTTACAGGACAGATACAGGTACACTTAACAGAACAGATACAAGTACACTTAACAGGGCAGATACAGGTACACTTAACAGGACAGATACAAGTACACTTACAGGACAGATACAGGTACACTTAACAGAACAGATACAAGTACACGTAATAGGACTGATACAGGTACACTTAACAGGACAGATACTAGTAAACTTACAGGACAGATACAGGTACACTTAACAGAACAGATACAAGTACACTTAACAGGGCAGATACAGGTACACTTAACAGGACAGATACAAGTACACTTAATAGGACAGATACAGGTACACTTAACAAGAAAGATACACGTACACTTACAGGACAGATACAGGTACACTTAACAGAACAGATACAAGTACACTTAACAGGGCAGAAACAGGTACACTTAACAGGACAGATACAAGTACACTTACAGGACAATGCAATGTACATAACAGGACAGATACAAGTACACTTAACAGGGTGAATACAGTACATAACAGGACAGATACAAGTACACTTAACAGGGCAGATACAGGTACACTTAACAGGACAGATACAAGTACACTTAATAGGACAGATACAGGTACACTTAACAAGAAAGATACACGTACACTTACAGGACAGATACAGGTACACTTAACAGAACAGATACAAGTACACTTAACAGGGCAGAAACAGGTACACTTAACAGGACAGATACAAGTACACTTACAGGACAGATACAGGTACACTTAACAGAACATATTCAAGTACACGTAATAGGACAGATACAGGTACACTTAACAGGACAGATACAAGTACACTTACAGGACAGATACAGGTACACTTAACAGAACAGATACAAGTACACTTAACAGGGCAGATACAGGTACACTTAACAGGACAGATACAAGTACACTTAATAGGACAGATACAGGTAAACTTAACAAGAAAGATACAAGTACACTTAACAGGACAGACACAGGTACACTTAACAGGACAGATACAAGTACACTTAACAGGGTAGATACTGGTACACTTAACAGGACAGATACAGGTACACTTAACAAGACAGATACAAGTATACTTAACAGGACAGATACAGGTACACTTAACAAGACAGATACAAGTATACTTAACAGGACAGATACAGGTACACTTAACAGGACAGATACAGGTACACTTAACAGGACAGATACAAGTACACTTAACAGGACAGATACAAGTACACTTAACAGGACAGACACAGGTACACTTAACAAGACAGATACAAGTACACTTAACAGGACAGATACAGGTACACTTAACAAGACAGATACAAGTACACTTAACAGGACAGATACATGTACACTTAACAAGACAGATACAAGTACACTTAACAGGACAGATACAGGTACACTTAACAAGACAGATACAAGTATGCCAACAGGACGAATGCAGGTACTTAACAGGACGAATGCAGAATTGTTACATAACAGGACAGATACTGGGTACACTTAACAGGACAGATACAAGTACACTTAACAGGGTAGATACAGGTACACTAAACAGCACAGATACAAGTACACTTAACAGGACAGATACAGGTACACTTAACAGGACAAATACAGGTACACTTAACTGGGCAGATACAGGTACACTTAACAGGACAGATACAAGTACACTTAACAGGACAGATACAGGTACACATAACAGGGCAGATACAGGTACACATAACAGGACAGATACAAGTACACTTAACAGGACAGATACAAGTACACTTAACAGGACAGATACAAGTACACTTAACAGGACAGATACAGGTACACTTAACAAGACAGATACAAGTACACTTAACAGGACAGATACAGGTTACACTTAACAGGACAGATACAAGTACACTTAACAGGACAGATACAGGTACACTTAACAGGACAAATACAAGTACACTTAACAGGGTAGATACAGGTACACTTAACAGGACAGATACAAGTATACTTAACAGGGCAGATACAGGTACACTTAACAGGGCAGATACAGGTACACTTAACAAGACAGATACAAGTACACTTAACAGGGCAGATACAGGTACACTTAACAAGACAGATACAAGTACACTTAACAGGACAGATACAAGTACACTTACAGGACAGATACAGGTACACTTAACAGGACAGATACAGGTACACTTAACAGGGCAGATACAAGTACACTTAACAGGGCAGATACAGGTACACTTAACAAGACAGATACAAGTACACTTAACAGGGCAGATACAGGTACACTTAACAAGACAGATACAAGTACACTTAACAGGGCAGATACAAGTACACTTAACAGGGCAGATACAGGTACACTTAATAGGACAGATACAAGTACACTTAACAGGGCAGATACAGGTACACTTAACCGGGCAGATACAGGTACACTTAACAAGACAGATACAAGTACACTTAACAGGGCAGATACAGGTACACTTAACAAGACAGATACAAGTACACTTAACAGGACAGATACAAGTACACTTAACAGGACAGATACAAGTACACTTACAGGACAAATACAAGTACACTTAACAGGGCAGATACAAGTACACTTACAGGACAGATACAGGTACACTTAACAGGACAGATACAAGTACACTTACAGGACAGATACAGGTACACTTAACAGGACAGATACAGGTACACTTAACAAGGCAGATACAAGTACACTTAACAGGACAGATGCAAGTACACTTAACAGGGAGTGAATACCAGGTACATACAACAGGACCGAATCCAATTATACTTAAGGACAGATACAAGCACCTTAACAGGATGGATGCAATTACATAACAGGACACATACAGGTACCTTAACAAGACAGATAGAGTACATAACAAGACAGATGCAAAATTACCTTAACAGGACAGATGCAGAGTACATAACAGGACAGATACGAGTACACTTAAGAGGACAGATACGAGTACACTTAAGAGGACAGATACAAGTACACTTAAGAGGACAGATACGAGTACACTTAAGAGGACAGATACAAGTACACTTAAGAGGACAGATACAAGTACACTTAACAGGACAGATACAAGTACACTTAACAGGACAGATACAAGTACACTTAACAGGACAGATACGAGTACACTTAAGAGGACAGATACAAGTACACTTAACAGGACAGATACAAGTACACTTTGAATCCTGAGCATGTTTATACTTTAAGACACTACTGGACAGCCACTGGTCAGACTGGGAAATAAATCAAATGAATTGCCGTATAAGTCCGGGTGAAGGAGCGGCCACCAATGTTTATATGAATGGATAATTACCTATGTTGCTCTACTGTATAGGCGGCGGGAACATGTAATGGTCTAGTGAGTTTTGTTTGGTACCTGTTGTTAATATTTCTCTCTTCTCTTCTCTTCTCAATGGTATTACACGTATTCAGTTATACAGTAATAACAGTCGACGTCAGCTGTTCTCCGCCATTGTCCGCGTGACGTCACTGCGTCGTGTGAGAATAATTATTGTAATCACAGTTCCGGAAGAGTCCATAACACGGCACGTCACTTAACTGGTTCTGTAGTTAGGGTTTTTTATATGATATCTCCGGCAAACGGTTTAGTTCATATATCAGGCAAATGTTTTAGTTCATATATCCGGCAAATGTTTTAGTTCATATATCCGGCAAATGTTTTATTTCATATCGCCGGTAAATGTTTTAGTTCATATATCTGGTAAATGTTTTAGTTCATATCTCTGGCAAACGGTTGAGTTCATATCTCCGGCAAACGGTTTAGTTCATATCTCCGGCAAACGGTTTAGTTCATATATCCGGCAAATGTTTTAGTTCATATATCCGGCAAATTTTTTAGTTCATATATCCGGCAAATGTTTTAGTTCATATATCCGGCAAATGTTTCAGTTCATATATCCGGCAAATGTTTTAGTTCATATATCCGGCAAATGTTTTAGTTCATATATCCGGCAAATGTTTTAGTTCATATATCCGGCAAATGTTTTAGTTCATATATCCGGCAAACGTTTTAGTTCATATATCCGGCAAATGTTTTAGTTCATATATCCGGCAAACGTTTTAGTTCATATATCCGGCAAATGTTTTAGTTTATTTATCCGGCAAATGTTTTAGTTCATATATCCGGCAAATGTTTCAGTTCATATATTCGGCAAATGTTTTAGTTCATATATCCGGCAAATGTTTTAGTTCATATATCCAGCAAATGTTTTAATTCATATATCCGGCAGACGGTTTAGTTCATATATCCGGCAAATGTTTTAGTTCATATATCTGGCAAATGTTTTAGTTCATATATCCGGCAGATGTTTTAGTTCATATATCTGGCAAATGTTTTAGTTCATATATCCGGCAAATGTTTTAGTTCATATATCTGGCAAATGTTTTAGTTCATATATCCGGCAAATGTTTTAGTTCATATATCCGGCAAATGTTTTAGTTCATATATCCGGCAGACGGTTTAGTTCATATATCCGGCAAACGTTTTAGTTCTGGTATACGTTACGTATTTTTTCATTTTTATTAATACCTTTACATGATGATGATGATGAATGGTGATAATGATGATGACCTTTAAATATGATAACGACTTAACTTTAACTGTAATAATAACATATAAATACTGGTTTAAAAATAATATAATTAGTCAGCGGTAAATTTAACACCACTGACCCAAGCTTACATAAACACACCTGATTTACCAATTTGTTAAGTTCACAATAAATGGGTATTTTACAATCAAAAGTTTATAGCCAATTACGTTTTAATGAATGATTGCATTTTTGTGTGTCAAAGGCGACCGTACGTCTGGCGAAGGAGTTTTATGACTGTGAGGAGAAGGCCAGACGCTGCTCATTACCAGTACTGGCAGTGTGTTTTATGGTAGACCCCTGACTGTGCCCCGACGACACCAGCCGATCACACACACATTTACTTACTTACTTACTCCACCGACAGACTATTACTACGTCGATAGATTCTCACATATATTCTTCCCGTAATTAGTGAAGGTCGGCTGGTCTCCACACTCCCTCCCCTTCCCCGTGTCCACAGCGGCCACCACACACGTAGCCAAAGATCCATTTACAAGCTCCTTACACGTGTCTGTGCGCCCCGCCCACCATTCTCCGGACACACACACATTTCATCCTGTCCTCGGATGGGCGTGTGACTTGTGGCAGGTGTCGTCGCCCTTACCTTACGACCCAAGACAATGTTTCTTACCTACCACTGTGTCGTACATTACTGCTGTCTTCCCTGCTGGCGGGGCACGTAGGTCGACCATCACACATAATGTTTACTTACAAAAGACACAATAGTTTCCACCATTCAGGATGATGCAATAACTAACCTCTTGAGGATTTTTAGCTTTAATTATCGTCCTTCGAATGTTATTGTTTAAACCAACGTCCTTAAAGATTTATAGCTTAAACCATCGTTAAAGGTTATAACAGCTGGGTTAAGTTCCCTGTCATCATCTTTTAGGATTTGGTTTGACATTAAAAATAACCATTATTCCCGTCTTTATATACAGCATTAACCCTAGGCCACATTATTCACCGTCTTGGCCACTAGTCTTGTTCATCATAGTTTAATACCGTCTCTTCACTATCCCGAGTTCAGACCAGTATCATCTGCATATCGAATATTTGATACTACGTTACCATTAACTTTTAGTCCTTCATCGTTTCTTATAACTTTTCTCATTATAAATTTTTGATCAGTGATTATGCAGTCCTGGAGATAGCACGCAGCCCTCACTAACTCCTTCCGAGGGTTAGGTTAGTTTAGGTTAAGTTAGGTTTTATTAATTAAGTAGATGATGATGATGTTAGGTTGTGTTAGGGATCTCTTGAAGGCTAGGAGTCCCCGCATATTTCGCTTGGTGATTAAGTACCTTAACTCTAAACGGGGGGTTAGGCTAGTTTAAGTCAGATTGAGTTAGGTTAGGTTACGTTAGGTTAAATTGGATTAAATTAGGTTAGATTAGGTTTTAATTAGGTTAGGTTTGGTTAGGTTGAAACAAGGGATGGCTCCTTAACTTTATGATATCCGGTTAATGTTAGGATAAGTGTTATAAAGATAGGGCAGGTTAATGTTTGGTTTGGTTTGGTTAGGTTAGGTTTGCGTTATGTTAGGTTAAATTAGTTTAATGTTAGGTTAACTTAATGGACTAGGTGGCGAAACTGCGAATCATCCCCCTCCCCCCCTCCCTCCCTCCCCACTCCACCTGCTGTTTGATAATTTTGATAAACTACCAAACAGGCAGACAGACAGAGATAAATACACGAATAAATATATAATGAAATGGACATACACTTAGACAGATGAATATATCAAATAGACAGACAGACACAAGACCCCCAGGTTGGTATGTCATGGTCCTTCAGTGTGTGGTGATAAATGGCTCGGGTCTTGTGTGTTCGTGGGTCTGCGGGTCTCTGAATTTTCTAAAAGTTATTATTACTTTTTCTTCGTCAGTAATGTAAAGGAGTGATGCTCAAGGTTCCTTTATTAACGGTGGGTCTCTCTCTCTCTCTCTCTCTCTCTCTCTCTCTCTCTCTCTCTCTCTCTCTCTCTCTCTCTGTGTGTGTGTGTGTGTTTTGCGCTATTCGGCCCCTGAAGAGCCCTGGCGTATCCTTACTAACGTTGCGTCAAATGGCCTAAGACACAAACTGGCGTTTCTCCCACTCCTGGGAGTTGTTGATATAGTGTGCGCCTATTTTTGCCAGGTCTTGGAGGGGGAGGTGTCTATCTGTCCTTCTGTCTTTTCAATTATGTGATCCTCTCTCTCTCTCTCTCTCTATTTTTCCTTCTTCCTCTTTTCCCTCTTTCTTTTTCCTTCTTTCACTTTTCTCTCTCTCTCCTTTCTCCTGTCTCTCTTTCATTCTCCCTCTGCTGCTCTCTGATTCATCCTCTCGACTTTTCCCTCCTCTCTCTCTCTCCAGAAACAATAAATATACAGTAAACTCCCTAAGTGGCATCCCTCCCCCTACACCAATTACCATACATGGGTCAACACGTGGACACGTCAATAGTCATCAGTGGTAGAACGTAACAAAGGGTAATCCTGGGACAAATTAGGCCAGAGGTTAGGTTAAGTAGATTAGGTTAGGTAACTTTTGGTTAGGTTAGTTTAGGTAGCGTTAGGTAAGGTTCGGTTAGCATTAGGTTCGGTTAGGATTAGGTTCGGTTAGCATTAGGTTCGGTTAGGATTAGGTTCGGTTAGCATTAGGTTTTAGCATTAGGTTTGGTTAGCTTAAGCGTTAGGTTAAATTTGTGTATTTTCTGTCAGTCTACATTGTACCGGGAAATAGCTTGGGGGAGAGGATATATTCAGGCCAAGCAGACACTCGACATATATCATAATAAACAACACACGAGGTAAACATTGAGTTATACAATGAAAAAAAACATAAACTGAGTACAATCAATTATACATACATACAACCCACACTCATCCTGCGAACGGTAGCACAAAAAGGATTACAGAATAGAGGCCACAAAGGGTGTTTCTCACACCCCAGTGGTCAGGATATCATGGCATTAAGTGTTACAGAGTATTAACAGTATATTGTTTGTTTAAGTCGGCACATAGAAGTCTGCTCAAGTCCGAGATGCGAAGTGTGGATACAGCCTTAGTATATCAGCTATCTTGTCATCAGAGATGAAGCGCTGTGCCGTTGCATACACAGTGTGCTTGGTTCTATCCCTATAAGGTTCTATTTTTTCACAGTCTAAGACGTAGTGTTGGAGTATGTGGCTATGTGTCTGGCCACACACTTTACATTTAGTCTTGTTTATATCTGCTTGAGGAACATACTCCCAGAGGTACATATATCCTAACCTTAATCTAGCGGTTACAACATCTTGTAATCTAGTTATCTTGTTACTTGCTCCATATACATGTTTACTTGATACATCTCATCATGGTAAAAATGAATTGGCTAGGACCTGTTTGCACTTGTCTATTGGCTTCAAGTTCATCAATAAGCTCTTTTCTGATTGCAGTTTTAAGGTTTTGTTTGACAGTCGCAGATTTTATTCAACATTGTATTCAACATTGAGATGGGATTCACGGCAGTTTGATCCTGACCCCCCCCCCCTCTCCCCAATACACATGTTTGTGTCTGGCTTCACAGAGACAGGCGGGTGACAATCTGGAGAGGGGGGATGGGGGAGGGCGCGAGAAGACTCACCTAAATCACCCAGCAGGCGCTTTGTGACACCCAACAAGTGACCTTTGGGTGGGGGGCAGTTTTCTCGCCAGATCTAGACCAGTGGGCAGTGTTAACCTCCAAAGGTCACCGAGGCAGGAATGACCTTTGGGAAGTATTTGGATTATAAATAGTGTTGTAGGAGGTGGTGGTGAAGGTGGTAGGTTAGTGAAGTCCTTGGTGGTGGTGGTTTGTTGAAGAGGGTCTGGGTTTTTTTTATTGTTTTTATGTTTGTTTGATTGTTTTTATGTATATTTGTTTGTTTTATTGTTTGTTTGTTTTATTTATTGTTTGTCTGTTATATTTTGTTTGTTTGTTTTATTGTGTTTGTTTGTTTTGTTTTATTCTTCGTTTGTTCGTTTTATTGTTTGTTTGTTTGATTGTTATTATGTTTGTTTTATTGTTTGTTTGTTTTTTAGAATGATGTTTTTTGTGGTGTCATTATTGTTTGTGTTGTGTTGTTGCTTGCTTGTTTGTTTGTGATGTGTTGTTTGTTTGTGGTTGGTGTGTGTGTGTGTGAGTGAGAGAGAGAGAGAGAGAGAGAGAGAGAGAGAGAGAGAGAGAGAGAGAGAGAGAGTATCAACACAATTTCCATATCATATATTTACCAACAACTTTGTCATAACGTAACAGTGAGTCAGGGACACTCTCTCTCTCTCTCATGATAAAAAACTGATCGTCTTGTACCTGTGGTTCTTGTTTGTGTTTTAATTGTTAATTTAATACAACTTTTTATCTTATTTCTAATTTCTACTGTTGTTCCAGCCACATGTTGTATTGTTAATAATAATAATAATAATAATAATAATAATAATACGGTAATAATAAAAATAATGATGATAATAATAATAATTGAGACGATAATTATTAAAATATGGAGGCAGGAGGAGGAAGAGGGAAGGAATGATGATAGTTGAGAAGATGACAATAGTAGTGATAATGCTGGTTGTGGTAGTGATGGTAATATTACACACGTAACAATAATGGTTGCCCTTTGTGTACGAGGTTGGCCGGCTCTAGAGCAACCTAGGCGTGAATTTGTTTAAGGTGTTAGAATCTGTCGCCAACACCACAACCACACCTTAAGTTAACGAGTTGTATGTCCCAGTTTCAATGAATAGTCCGAGAAGACCGGACAACTCGGCAACTGCACTGGCTAACCATTATTCCAGAATAAGATCCGCAAATCGATTAACATCCAGGTTCCCATTTACTGGTAAATAGAAAGCCAAATGACGTAAAAAAAAAATGCTCATAGTTTCACTCCGTCCGGGAATCGAACAGGGGTCCACTCTCTTGCAAGGCGAGTATGCTGACTATTACGCCACAGGTTGCCAAAATCACGTTTAGTAAAAAATTTTTTTTTTTTTCGTGTTGGTCAAGCCCCGACCAGAGGTTAGCTAGACCCCCGGACAACTCTTTCGGAGCTTGACCAGCACGTTGTATTGGTAACATTATCTCGACTTGATTATATGTTACAAATTCACTTGTGAGTTTTTCAATGTTTTGTTTTGTATAATATTTACTTATTCTAAGCTAAATGTTAACAAATAAATGACTTAAATAATACGAAAACAAACAAATAAAAGTGGAACTCCACCTAATATATACTGTATGTTACACTAAATAGGGATAATTGGCCATTAGTGATAACTTCTATGTATTTATCTTTTCTAGAAGCTTCTGACTGGCCATAAACGATCCTGTAGATCATAAATATACATATAAATGAATACCTTCATGCATAATGTAACCTGACCAGACCTAACCTAACTTAACCTAATCTAGCCTAACCTAACCTAACGTAACCTAAGCCTTCGTCTTCTTTTCTTCTTTCTTCTTACTGCTTGCCCTGCCTTCCTGCTCTGCTCCTGTTTCCTCCCTTCCTCCTCCTCCTCCTCCTCCTCCCTCTGCTTTTATATCATCATCAAACCAAACAGTAATTCAAACGCCTTAACCTTGCACACGTAGACCCCAAGCTGGAGAGGGACAAAGGGTGTGTGAAGACTCACTAAATCACCGGCAGGTGCCAGAGCACCACAGACCTTTTGGGCAGTTTTCTCGCCAGATCTAGACCAGTGGGCAGTGTTAACCCCCAAAGGTCACCGAGGCAGGAGTGACCTGTGGGAAGTTTTGGGATTATAAATAGTGTTGTAGGAGGTGGTGGTGGAGGTGGTAGGTTAGTGAAGTCCTTGGTGGTGGTGGTTTGTTGAAGAGGGTCTGTTTTTTTATTGTTTTTATGTTTGTTTCATTGTTTTTATGTATGTTTGTTTGTTTTATTGTTTGTTTGTATGTTTTATTGTTTGTTTGTTTTGTTTTATTCTTCGTTTGACCGTTTTATTGCTTGTTTGATTGTTTGTTTGTTTTATTGTTTGTTGGTATGTTTGTTTGTTTTATTGTTTTTGTTAGTTTTATTGTTTGTTTTTTGAATGATGTTTTTTGTGGTGTCATTATTGTTTGTGTTGTGTTGTTG
>NW_024738092.1:0-22867 GCF_018991925.1 Homarus americanus | reverse complement strand
TTCTCACACGCCCACACACACACACACACACACACTGTCACACCAGTGTGTTCCTCCTAGTGTGTGTGTGTTCCTCTAGTGTGTGTGTGTGTGTGTCTTCCTAGTGTGTGTGTGTGTGTTCTTCCTAATGTGTGTGTGTGTGTGTGTTCTTCCAATGTGTGTGTGTGTGTGTGTGTGTGTGTTCTTCCTAGTGTGTGTGTTCCTCCTAGTGTGTGTGTGTTCCTCCTAGTGTGTGTGTGTGGCTCCTAGTGTGTGTGTGTTCTCTTAGTGTGTGTTTGTTCCTCCTAGTGTGTGTTTCCTCCAGTGTGTGTGTGTTCCTTCCTAGTGTGTGTGTGTGTGTCTTTCTTAGTGTGTGTGTTCTCTTAGTGTGTGTGTGTGTTTCCTCCTAGTGTGTGTGTGTTCCTCCTAGTGTGTGTGTGTGTTCCTCCTAGTGTGTGTGTGTTCCTCTTAGTGTGTGTGTGTTCCTCCTAGTGTGTATATGTTCCTCCTAGTGTGTGTGTGTGTGTTCCTCTTGGTGTGTGTGTTGGTTCTAGTGTGTGTGTTCCTCCTAGTGTGTGTGTTCCTCCAGTGTGTGTGTTCCTGATATGTCTGCTCAGTGGTCACCCCTCAGGTCGGCCACCAGAGACTTCAAAAAGTGCTTCTGCCCATGATCCGAGTTTATGTTTTTCGAGTTTATTTATTTTTGTTATTGTCCTTTGTATAGAAATGTGTAAAATATAGTAAATCGGTTATGTGTAAAATATAAATCGGCTACAAACATTATATTCGGAAGGACAGAAAGCGTCCCAGTATATATGAGGAAAATCAACCTCGAGCAAACTGACAAAAATCTTGAGTAAAATGAAAGTTAGAGTAATTGTTTTTTTAACTTAGTAAAGTAATGGAAAATACCATTAGGTATATGAAGGTAACTGAAGAACACGAGAGAAAAATACCTTAGAAACTTTGTAAGAATAATAATAAATTTGTTCTCATATTTGCATTATTTTGTCTAACAACTTTGTATCTTGTAAAGTTTCTTGCATATTTTGGGGAGAATTTTACAATTTTGTGAATTTACAATGTGAGCAACAAATCTGACGGACGAGACCAACAAAGATGTTTCTCGTGGACGGTAAAGAAACAAATTCTGTTTCCATTTACAATTTACAAACAATTGCTAAAGAATCAAGGTTTCTAGGAGAAGCTAAACTAAGTCTTCCTTATGCAAATCTGAAAACTTTTGTGAAATAATTTTGACATTGTTTGGATTTAGTTATTCTACTACTTTACAGGCGAGCTGGTGGAGTATTTTTTTCCATTTTAGAATTTTAGATGGAATTTATTCAGTGGAATGTTGACCGTAAAACCCTTGTGTTTCCTTTATTCCCTTCCTCTCTCCACCCCCTTCCTCCTCACTCTCTCTCTCTCCCTCCATCCCTCCTCTCCCTTACTCTATTCTCCCTTTCCTACCATCCACTTCCCTCCTTCCTTACTCTATTCTCCCTTCCCACCATCCACTTCCTCTCCTTCCTTTACTTCATTCTCCTTACCCTCCCATCCACTTCCCTCTCCTTCTTACTCTATTCTCCCTTACCCTCCCTCCCTCTCCTTCTCTTACTCTATTCCCTTACCCTCCCATCCACTTCCCTCCTTCTCTTACCTATTCTCCCTTACCCTCCCCCTCCCTCCTTTTTACTCTATTCTCTCACTCCATCCACTTCCTCTCCTTCTCTTACTCTATTCTCCTTACCCTCCATCCACTTCCCTCTCCTTCCTTTACTCTATGCTCTACCCTCCCTTTCCTTCTTTACTCTATTCTCCTTACCCTCCTTCCTCTCACTTAGGATAAACCTCTCCGTGGCTTCCCTGCTCCACACAGCCAATCTTTATACCCACAACCTCCTTCCTCCTTTAAGGTGATTGACGTCACCAGGTGGCTCTCACAACACCTGTCTCTGTAGCTCAATAAATAGCCAAGCTTTATTTATTTTTTTCTTACGTAGGTGTTTGATTTTACTATGAATCATAATTTATTTCGATATCTAATTAAGCTTTATTCATAAGAGCTTATAACATTACATTGTATGGGGTGCTAAGAGCTTTTGTATAACACACTATAAGATTTGTTAATTTGTTCTAATGTGCATTAATAACAGTTAAAACAGTAGCGCAGCACAACAAACAGGAGAGGGAGGACAACAGCGGAAGAGCAAGTGCGCAAGTTGTGTGTGGAGTGTGTATGGCTGGGAAAAGGCAGGTAGGAGTGAGGTACAGTGCCCAGCAGGTCGGCCTGCGCACACCCGCCCCTCGCTCCAACCACCTCACCACTACTCGCTCACCCATCACATTCCGCGCGCGCTCCAAGTGACACCCTGATACCACACGCGGGATTTATTATTTCATGAAACAACAATGAGGATTTTATTTCAAACAGAGACTATAATATAGAGGATGAAAGAAAAAGTTTATAAAGTTGTCTCTTTTTTATAGACAAAGAAAGAGAGAGGGCGAGAGAAAGAGAGAAAAAGTTTGAGATTATTGAGGCCTCTGGAGCACGTGGCCAGGCGGTGTGGTGGACGGCAGCGGTGGTGACATGGAGGGCAGTGACTGACGAACTCAAACAAAACAAAAACAAAATAAAAGATCTTCCTCACAGACAAAGTAAACATGTCGCTTTACTGGTGATAAAAACAGAAAATAATAAATAAATATACGGTGAATTAAAAAAAAATTAATATAGAACAAATTACTGTAATATTGTGAGAAAAAAATATATAGATCAAATTAGATAAACGGATCAATAAGTTTAATTTTTTTCTCAGTACATAACAAGACAATATAATTTTCAGTGGATATAAACATGAAGTCCACGTAATATATAACTAAGACTAAACAAAAATACCTGTACAATTAGGTGATTAACGTGTGTAGAGACGTAAACAACCATCAAGACACAAGTGATCAAAACAAGAAAGACAATTGTGTTTACGTAATTAACCCACGTCACCTGGATCAACACGACTGTACAGGTAAGATAATATAACTGTAATGCCACTGATAGCTCTGTGTGTGTGTGTGTGTGTGTGTGTGTGTGTGTGTGTGTGTGTGTGTGTGTGTGTGTGTGTAGAGAATGATTGTACAATAAAATGAAGAATATTATAGGTAAATGTATAACTGAAGTGTATCATAACAATTCTCTTACATATTATACAAGTGCTGTCCGTCACCCAACAACCATTTATGTGTTTTCTCGCTCTAATTAATCAGGTATTCAACCACTTTTTCATTAACTCACCTAGGAAAACGTCACGTCAACAACTCCCCAAGTATTCACTCACTTAAAATGCTTGGCAGGAGTCATGCTAATCGCCTGAATTTAGTACAGGCTCCAAAAACTTGTGGACGGCTTAGAAAACCTAATTTTACATCCTTCTTGTTAAAACTTGTAATTTCCTCACAAGTTTTTTTTTCTTTTATATATTCCACAATTATTGCTGATTCATGACTGTGAGGAGGTCGTTATCTTCTTTTTAGTTAGTTGTTAAAAATGTCGCTAACTACTGAGCTATTACCAACTTGTTAGTGTTGCAGTCATCATGAAGTGCCACGCCTCCAGGTTACAAGATTTGGAAGTTTGTTCAGAAACCTCAACACAAGTAAAGACTGTAGCGTAGATACAGAAGAAAGACACAGACTGTAGATACTGTATATATCTAGTAAGAGAGCAGCAGCAGCAGCAGCAGCAGCAGCAGCAGCAGCAGCAGCAGCAGCAGCTATCTTGATTGATAAACTCATTCTCGAGTCGTGCCTGAGTTGGAGCGTGTAATGGTCTCTCGTCCCGCCCGGGAGTTCTCAGTCTTGTCAAATGACACTTTCACATATTTCACGTGCGTAATTTGGCTATTAGAAGTCTATTGATTGCAACGGATTGCCTGAGGCTCAAAGAGCCCTTTTAATGATCAATTTTAATTACCTCACAAGTGAAACTCTGTATGTAGAGTACAAAGTAACAGTGACAGGGTCTGAGCCTTATTTAGTTACTGTTTGAGTATTTTACGCCACAGAGATTACCAATAACCTGAGGTGTGTGCAGGTGCGAGAGGCGAATTAAGTGTCCTTGTGGTGACTAGGATATGCACATTAGCTGCACATTAGATAAGGTGCCGTTGTTTCCCTTTTCCGTGTGATTTTATCAAGATTTATCTTATCCACGTTTACTTGTGATATATATATATATATATATATATATATATATATATATTATATAATTATATATATATATATATATATATATGTATATATATTATATATATATATATATATATATATATATATATATATATATATATATATATATATATATATATATATATATATATATATTATATATATATATGATGCTGATAACCACAAGAAAAACAAGAAAACACGAAGTTCTAAGAGTGTCCCATTTATATATAATAAACATCTGTCAGTGTTTACATAAGTCTTCCCAACTTTGCTCTATTTAACCTTAGTATACAACAATACAAAGAGACAGGAGGCGAACAGCTCACAATTACTGAACTAACAAAATAAAGTTTCAAGTAAGGTAATAACTGCGACCTGTACACAATAAGCCTGTAACAGCGTCCTCAGGTGAGTGCTCCTGACCCGGCCACCACACCTGGTCACCAGAACCAAGTGGTTTTAACTCCGATAAGTTCAACTCAGTGACCAACCACAGTATAGTCATCCAGCACTAAGTCAACAGTCAACTAACCACCTGCACCTCAAACACACCTACTGTACCTTGAGCGCGTGATAAAGCTTTACT
This sequence comes from Homarus americanus, assembly GCF_018991925.1. Classification (NCBI taxonomy): domain Eukaryota; kingdom Metazoa; phylum Arthropoda; class Malacostraca; order Decapoda; family Nephropidae; genus Homarus; species Homarus americanus. Next base: position 18,069 of record NW_024738092.1, on the reverse strand, counting down.
GCATGTTATCCAGTCGTATACCACCAAGAGACACAGAGGAAGGTGTTCAAGCACTTCATAAACACTCATTCAAGAAGTAAGTGGACAACACACAGGTCTAGCCAGGACACGGTCTACAGGCTGGAGGGTAGTTAGATGAGGTTAACAAAAGTCAGGTCTACAATTCCCTTTATCATCACCAGTTCATTAATCTTCTTACCCACGTCATTAGGGGTCATGCTTCAACTCACTAGAGACACGAGAGAAAAAATTCCACCCCAATTTATACTCAAGTTACGATTTCCTTCACTAATTTCTCCCCAAACTGATCCAATCGAATCTTAAATACTCAAACAGTTACATCAAATTATTGCTAACTATCTTACCTGGAGAGACCTGTGTGAAATTATCATATACATAAAGGAAAACTATCAACGAAGGTAATCTGTCATAACACTTACATTATATTTAACCCCCTTAATTTTTTTTCTTCTTTTATATATACACGTAACTACATAACAATAACCTTACAGAGGACCTTAACAAAAGCAAGTTATCATTTGTATTAATAGTGCAAAATACGACCATAAGACTACACGTACCTGAACCACAATCAATCAAACTGTGTAAACTGTGTAAAAAAAAACAAAGAGAAAAGCAAAACAAAAACAATACCACATTATATTATTTTTTAGCTGTTGTTTATCGTTGACGTAATTATTGCTGTTGCCCTCTTGTTTAGTTGAATTTGTTAAGAGGATAACGATTGGTCTTTCTCTCTTGTGTTGATGTGTAATCTTTTCCTGATGCTCTCTCTCTCTCTCTCTCTGTCTCTCTCTCTCCCCCACATAATCTCACCCTCTCTCTCTCCACATATTCTCCCTTCACTACAACATGTTCTACCCTTCACTCACTCCCATGTACTCTGTCACTCCCCATATACTCCACTCCCCACTCACACTCTTATCACACCCTCCAATGTACTTTCCCACTCCACTACCTCCCTCACTCCCACTTACTCCACTTCACCTGTCCCATGTACTCCCACCATCCTCCCGTCACCGTGTACAAGATATATGAACATTGGACCATCTTACACCGCTAACAACCTAACTCTAACCCTAAAGGTGACTCTTCATCACAACACACGGGGCGACTCTGGAGTAAACCTGGCCCGGTTCATTTGCATATTTTAGCATATCTGGACGAATACTTTAGGAGTACATTTCCTTTCTCTCAGTGAACTAATATATGATGTTAAGGCGTATTGTTATTTACTTAAATCCTCTCTCCTTGATTTTAAAACGGTAAAAAAGGTGTATAATAGTAATAATAATAATAATAATAATAATAATAATAATAATAATAATAATAATAATAATAATAATTATAATAATAAAAACTATATTTCAGAGTTAGCTTCACAGATAACACAACACACTACAACTACTACTTTGCTGTCACTCGGTATCAAGTATGACGATCATCCAGCTATGATACAATGGTATGAGTTATTAGGATGTCACCATCATTGGAGTTTTGAGGCGACTAAAGAGGCCGATACGGACCGGTAGAGTCGTTCACAGATGTTGCACCTGTGGAGGGCTCCCATCTACTGCGGAGGGCGGTGGCGCTTGTCTGCCCTGGTTTGCAGTCGGGCTAACTCGAAAGCATTGACACCTTCGTGCGGTGCTCCTCCAACCGTTAAGATGTGGAGTAATCGTCTTTCAGTTGCCCGCCGGCGTTACGTTTACTATTCGTTAGGTGACTCTAAAGTAGCTGCTTTTGGCAGTCTACTGTCGTCCATGCGGGTATCATGGCCAGTCCAGCGTAGTTGTTCATAGGTAAGGGTAGCCTGATGCTCTACAGTTGGTGTCAGAAGAATACTGCCATTTGTTCTCTTTGTCTTCCCAGCGAACTTGGAGGATGGAACGTAGACTACGTTGGTGAAAGTTTCTGCGCCTTGAGGGGCCTCCTGTATGTGACCCATGTCTTGCCGCATATAGCAGGGTGGGAGGACCACTGTTCGATATACGTAACTTGTAGATAACAGCTCCTTACTGCTGAAGACGGTTTCAGAGTTTGCCAAAGGCTTGAGATGCACATCTGATCCGATGCTGAACTCTTCATCGATGTCTGCACAACACAGCAACACAACACAACACAGCCCAACACAACACAACACAGCACAACACAGTACAGCACAGCACAACTCAGCACAACACCAGGAGTGACACATCTCCACCTGATACATAAATAAAACACATAATACCTGTGACACCATGATACCACCTGTCCTCGCGGGTATTATTGCTCATAACCACCTGAGATAACACCTGCCGCCAGATATCGACTAATAACCACACCCCTGCATCCTGGGTTGGGTTGGGTTGGGTTAGGTTGGGTTGGGTTAGATGGCACTGAGGACATTGTGTAATACTTACATGATGTTGAAAGTCACGATAGCTCTAACGTCCCATATCAGTAAAAAATACGAGAAATTTCACCACGACTCTGTATCATCCTGTACACTACACGTCTCTTCAAACACCATCCTGAAATACCACATTGTTGACAGTGAAGACTGGACTCACTTGACCTTCACTTATCCACTAAAGATGCGTGGATACTCTGTTATTTAGCCAAAGGTCACCCCTGATACAGAGTTACTATAATTTCCGAATGTTCAAAAGACCTTTCAGGCTGATATCTTCGGTACAGTGAAGGAATTTATACAGATACTTTTGCTTTAAATTTCCTAAACTGATTATTAATATGTTCCTTATCTCACCTGGTGATAGTAGTAACATGAACCCATACAGGTAAAGTTACCCAGAAAGGAGAAAAATATATCAGACAAGGTAGAATGTAAAATATGTAAGACTGAGGCAATTAGTTGGAATAATCACGTATTAACTCTTGAAAAATACTCCCATGTATTAATTACCTGCTAGGAACACTCACCTGAAGGGGGAATCAACACCTATCATCAACACAGGTAAAGTCATTGACAGGTGTGTGTAGAATATAGTTCAGAAGATCAGAGATAACTAGCGTAGGTTCCAACCGTTATCTGCGATTAAGATAACACCTCGGAATATATTAGCGAGAGATATTATAATTCACTATATAACGCTAATATATCACAAGTTACAAATTTCGACCATTTCAAAACCCAGAATCACAATAGTCTTATTTATCTTACAGAAGTTCACGTAATTATTATTAAGGTTAAATTTTATATAAGAACCAGTAAGCCAGAAAATATTTATCTGATATTTTAATTGACTTTTTCATAAAAAAATCTGAATTGAAACTTATCGGAAAAATAGCCCAATTTGACCATAATGTAGCCGAGGTCTGATGTAACCTAACGTTAAAATATAATCTTCGAGCTAAAAGAAATGACGCTCTTGTTTTTGTGTTTTTTATTGTTGTTATGATTGTTTTTTTGGTATGTTTTAATGCGTCAACAACCAAGGTCTGTAGCACGTGCACCTGAGTCAACTGAAACACCAACACAATCCTCAGGCGTTGATGTATAATGTATTACTGCACTACAAACAACTAGTCTTAAAGTGGCTAAAAGAGTTCAGTAAATACTACATAGATATATAAACAGATTAGTAATATTATGTGAGATGGAGCTTGTGTGTTTGTGTTTCATTAAGGAAAAACATAAATGAACTGAACACTTTCCCGTAACAGTTCAGAGTTTTGTATTAAGTCTCTAAAAAGCAAAAGACAACAACAACAGCAAATATTTACGAAAAGGTAGCTCAAGCTCTGTTAAGTTATGATACATTACGTTAGCTCGTTTCCCTGTTAAGTTATGATACATTACGTTAGTCCGTTTCGTTGGTTACGATACATTACGTTAGCTCAAGTTTCGTTAAGTTACGATACATTACGTTAGCTCAAGTTTCGTTGGTTACGATACATTACGTTAGCTCAAGTTTCGTTGGTTACGATACATTACGTTAGCCTGCCTTGCTTGTTATGATACATTGGTTAGCCTGGTTTCGTTAAGTTATGATACATGTTAGCCTGGCTTCTCATACATATGATATTATGTTAGCTCAAGTTTCGTTAAGTTACGATACATTACGTTAACTCCAAGTTTCTGTTAAGTTACGATACATTACAAGTTAGCTCAGGTTTCTGCTAAGTTATGATACTTTAAGTTAGTTTCAAGTTTCTGTTGCTATGATATACATGATAGCTCAAGTTTCAAATTATGATACATTACGTTAGCCTGTACTTGTTGGTTATGATACATTACGTTAGCTCAAGTTTCTGCTATGATACACATGTTAGCTCAGTTTGGCTATGATACACATGTTAGCCTGCTTTTTAAGTTATGATACACATGCTGGGGCTCAAGTTTCTGTTGCTATGATACACATGCCAGCTCACAGGCTCTGCTGCTGGCGACACACTACGCTAGCTCAGGTTTCTGTTTTGCTATGATACACATGTTAGCTCATTGCCTCTGTTGGGTTATGATACACATGCTAGCCTGCCTGTTGCTACATACACATGCTAGCTCAGGCCTCTGTTGCTATGATACACATGCCTGCCTCAGGCTCTGCTGGGCTATGATACACATGCTGCTCAGGCTCTGCTATGATACACATGCTACTCAGGTTTCGTTGCTACATACATTACGCTAGGCCTGTGGCTCTCATTGGTTATGATACATTACGTTAGCCCAGGCTCTCATATGATACACATGTTGTGCTCAGGTTTCTGTTGGGTTATGATACACATGTTAGCTCTCAAGTTTCTGTTAAGTTATGATACACATGTTAGCTCAGGTTTCGTTGTTATGATACATTACGTTAGCTCAAGTTTCGTTAAGTTAGTGATATATTACCTTAGCTCAAGTTTCGTTTAAGTGATACATTACGTTAGCTCAAGTTTCTGTTAAGTTATGATATTACGTTAGCTCTGCTCTGTTGGGTTACGATACATTACGTTAGCCTGCTCTCTGTTGTCATGATACACATGTTAGCTCAAGTTTTCTGTTACGATACACATGTTAGCCTGCTCTGTTGTTACGATACACATGCTAGCTCAAGTTTCATGTTACGATACATTACGTTAGCTCAAGTTTCGTTGGGTTATGATACATTATTAGGGCCTAAGTTTCTGTTGTTATGATACATTACGTTAGCCAAGTTTCAAGCTATTACGATACATTACGTTGGGCTCAAGTTTCGTTAAGTTACGATACACATGTTAACTCAAGCTGTTAAGTTACGATACATTACGTTAGCTCAGGTTTCGTTGTTATGATACTTGCTAGCCTAAGTTTCGTTGGTTATGATACATTACATAGCTCAAGTTTAAATTATGATACACATTACGTTAGCTCAGGTTTCTGTTAAGTTATGATACATTACGTTAGCCTGCTTCGTTATGATACATTACGTTAGCTCAAGTTTGGTTATGATACATTACGTTAGCCTAAGTTTCTTGCTAAGTGACATTGCTGGGCCTGCTCTGCTAAGTTATGATGATACATGCTAGGGCCTGTAGGTTTCCTGCTAAGTTATGATACATTACGTTAGCTCAGGCTCTGTTGTTATGATACATGCTAGCTCACGTTTCGTTGGGTTATGATACATTACGTTAGCCAAGTTTCGTTAAGTTATGATACACATGTTACTCAGGTTTCGTTGGGTTATGATACACATGTTCGCTCAGGTTTTGCTGCTATGATACACATGTTAGCTCAGGTTTCTGTTAAGTTATGACACACATGTTAGCTCAGGTTTCTGCTGGGTTATGATACACATGTTAGCTCAGGTTTCATTAAGTTATGATACATTACGTTAGCTCAGGGTTTCTCGTTAAGTTATGATACACATGCTAGCTCAGGTTTCCTGCTGGGCTATGATACACATGTTAGCCTGCTTGCTATTATGATACACATGTTAGCTCAGGTTTCTTGCTAAGTTATGATACATTACGTTAGCTCAAGTTTCTGTTGTTATGATACATTACCTTTTAGCTCAAGTTTCGTTAAGTTATGATACACATGTTAGCTCAAGTTTCTGTTAAGTTATGATACATTACGTTAGCTCAAGTTTCCTGCTAGTTATGATACATTACCTTAGCTCAAGTTTCTGTTAAGTTATGATAATATGTTAGCTCAAGTTTCTGTTGCTGGCGATACATTACGATAGCCTCAAGTTTGTTGTTATGATACATTACATTTGCCCATGCTCGTTAAATTATGATACATTACGTTGTGCCTTGTGGCTCTGTTGCTAAGTTATGATACATTACGTTAGCTCAGGCTTGCTAAGTTATGATACGATAGCTCAAGCTTCCTGTTGGGTTATGATACACATGTTAGCTCAAGTTTCGTTAAGTTATGATACATTACGTTAGCCTGCCTCTGTTGGGTTACGATACACATGCTAGCTCAAGCCTCGTTGGTTACGATATTACGTTAGCTCAGGTTTCGTTGGGTTACGATACACATGCTAGCCTGCTCGTTGCCATACATTACGTTAGCTCAGGCTCTCGTTGGGTTACGATACGTTAGCTCAAGTTTCGTTGGTTACGATATATTACGTTAGCTCAGGTTTCTGTTGGGTTACGACATTACGTTAGCTCAAGTTTCAAGGTTACGATACACATGTTGTACCAGGCTCTGCTATTACGATACACATGTTAGCTCAAGTTTCTGTTGGTTACGATACACATGCTAGCTCAAGCTCTGTTGGGTTATGTTACATTGCTAGCTCTCAAGTTTCCTCGTTGCTATGATACATTATGCTAGCTCAGGCTCTTGCTGTTGGCATGACATGTTAGCTCAGGTTTCCTGTTGGTTGGCGGATACATTACGCTAGCCTGCTCTGCTAAGTTACGATACATGCTAGGGGCCTGCTCTGGGTTACGATACACATGCTAGCTCAAGTTTCTGCTAAGTTACATGATACACATGTTAGCCTGCCAGTTTCTGCTGGGTTATGATACATTAAGTTAGCCTGCCTGCTAAGTTATGATACACATGTTAGCCTCTAAGCTCGTTGGCTACGATACATTATGCTAGCTCAAGCTTCCTGTTAAGTTAATACGATACATTACGTTAACTCAAGTTTCGTTAAGTTACGATACATTACGTTAGCTCAGGCTCTGTTGTTATGATACTTGCTAGCCTAAGTTTCGTTGTTATGATACATTACGATAGCATTACGCTAGCCTGCTCTGCTATGATACACATGCTAGCCTGCTCTGCTAGTTATGATACATTACGTTAGGCCTGCCTTTTGCTATGATACATTACGTTAGCCTGCTCGTTAAGCTATGACACACACGTTAGCTCAGGCTCCTGTTAAGTTATGATACACATGCTACTCAGGCTCTGCTAAGTTATGATACACATGTTGTGCTCACGTTTCTGCTGTTATGATACACATGTTAGCTCAAGTTTCGTTGCTGGCGATACATTGATGTTAGCCCAGGTTTCTGCGTTGGTTATGATACATTACGTTCGCCTGCTTCCTGCTGCTGGCGATACACATACAGCTCAGGCTTTGCTACATGCACATGCTAGCTCAGGCTCTGCTATGATACATTACGCGAAGCTCAGGTTTCATTGCTATGATACATTACGTTAGCCCAGGCTCTGCTGGGTTATGACACACATGCTGGGGCCTGCTCTGGCTATGATACACATGCTAGTTCAAGTTTCCTGCTGTTATGATACATTACGTTAGGCCCAGGCTCTGCTGTTATGATACATTACGCGTTAGCTCAAGCTCTGCTTGCTATGATACATTACCTTAGCCTAAGCTCTGCTAAGTTATGATACACATGCTAGCCTGCTCTGTTGCTATGATACACATGTTAGCCTGCTCTGTTAAGTTATGATACATTACCTTAGCTCAAGTTTCTGCTAAGTTATGATACACATGTTAGCTCAAGTTTGGGTTATGATACACATGATAGCTCAAGTTTCTGTTGGGTTATGATACATTACATTTTAAAGTTCAAGTTTCTGTTAAATTATGATACATTACGTTAGCTCAGGTTTCGTTGGTTATGATACATTACGTTAGCTCAGGCTTAGTTAGTTATGATACATTACGATAGCTCAGTTTCGTTAAGTTATGATTATTGAATATTGTTAGCTCAAGTTTCTGTTGTTATGATACATTACGTTAGCCTGCCTCTCTGCTGGGTTATGATACATTACGTTAGCCTGCTCTGTTAGTTACGATACATTACGTTAGCCCAGGTTTCGTTATTACGATACATTACGTTAGCCTGCCTCTGCTGGTTACGATACACATGTTAGCTCAGGTTTCGTTGGGTTACGATACATTACGTTAGCCTGGAAGTTTCGTTGGTTACGATATATTACGTTAGCTCAGGTTTCAAGGTTACGACATTACGTTAGCCTGCTCTGTTGGTTACGATACATTACGTTAGCTCAGGTTTCCGTTGTTACGATACATTACGCTAGCTCAAGTTTCGTTGTTACGATACACATGTTAGCCTGCTCTCTGTTGGGTTATGCTACATTAAGTTAGCTCAAGTTTCGTTATGATACATTATGTTAGCTCAGGTTTCTGTTGTTGGTACATTACGTTAGCTCAGGCTCTGGTTACGATACATTACGTTAGCCTGCTCTGTTGCTATGATACATTACGTTAGCCTGCTTCTGCTGGGTTATGATACACATGTTAGCCCAAGTTTCGTTGGTTACGATACACATGTTAGCCCAGGCTTCCGTTAAGTTACGATAATACGCGTTAGCCTCGCTCTGTTAAGTTACGATATTACGTTAGCTCAGGTTTCGTTATTACGATACATTACGTTAGCCTGCTCTCGTTGGTTACGATACATTACGTTAGCTCAAGTTTCCTGTTAAGTTATGATATTGCTAGCTCAAGTTTCTGTTGCTATGACATTATGTTAGCTCAGGTTCTCGTTAAGTTACGATACACATGTTAGCTCAAGTTTCTGTTGCTATGATACATTACGTTAGCTCGCTCTGTTGGGTTACGATACATTACGTTAGCCTAGGTTTCGTTAAGTTACGATACATTATTGTTAGCTCAAGTTTCTGTTAAGTTACGATACATTACGTTAACTCAAGTTTCCTGTTGCTATGACATTGCTAGCCTAAGTTTCTGCTAAGTTATGGATACATTATGTTAGCGCTCAGGCTCTTCCGTTAAGTTACGATACATTACGTTAGCTCAGGTTTCGTTGTTGCTGACATATTACGTTAGCTCAGGTTTCCTGCTGTTACGATAAATTACCTTAGTTCGCCTTCGTTGGTTACGATACATTACGTTAGCTCAGGTTTCGTTAAGATGATACATTACGTTAGCCTGCTTCGTTAAGTTACGATACATTACGTTAGGCTCAGATTTCGTTAAGTTACGGCGTACCTTAGCTTAAGTTTCGTTAAGTTACGATACATTACGTTAGCTTAAGTTTCGTTAAGTAAAACTAAATAAATTTAACTTTGATGAAGTCACGCTAATCGAGGATAGATAAGTTAGATCAGTGTTAAAAGTGCCTAAAGTTAGCCCCAAGGTTCTAAATAACGACACGCTAACTTAAGTTCATTCCATCTCACCACAAACCTACTGATGTGTTCCTTCCAGTACAGACATGACACAAGATGGGTGGGGGGTGGGGAAGAGGAACAGGGGTTAGGAGGGGGAGGGGACGAGGAGGGGCAAATCAGAACCAGAGTGGTCAGCAATAACAGCCGCTTGTGCTGTACTAGTCTTTAAGTTATCATGCTTGCTGTGTGGTGCTGTTGCCGGAGATAGTGACTGTGTGTTAGGGATATCACAGCCAGCAGGGAGGTGTAAACATGTTTATGTCTAGTGAGAGCACAGATAACCACAAATACACACATGCACCTGTTCACCGACGGCATTAATACACACGTATATCACACACACACACACATATACTGGTTATGTCACTTCCTACACACACACACACACACACACAATGGTTTGCCCCTCGTGTAACGAGGATGGCCGGCAAGGGCCACCTAGGCGTAAATTTGTTTAAGGTGTAGGAACTGTCGCCAACACAACAATCACCCCCAAGTTAACGAGCTGCATGACCCAGTGTCAGGAATAGTCGAGAAGACCGGACAACTCGCCAACTGCACTGGCTAACCATTACCCAGAATACGATCCGCAAATCGATTAATATCCAGGTCCCCAATTACTGCTGGGTAGACAGGGAAAATGGCGTAAAGTTAATTGACCCATAGTTTCACCCTGCCCGAGGATCGAACCTGGGTCCACTCGCTAGCGAGGTGAGAATGCTGACCATTACACCACACAACACACAAACACCAATGTTGTCGGAAGGTATCTGACGGTGGGGGGAGGAGAGGCTGTTGTTAGCTTTTAGGACTTCCCTCCGTAGCTTCAGTTGGTGTTTAAACTGTCGGCTTGTTTGATCGTTATCACCCAAGTTATGTACAGCGCGAGGGTATTTCCGGTGACCAGCCGAGCGGGGAGTTGCCGGGGTCCTTACTGGGGTGAGAGAGAGGGGAAGGGAGGGGGGGAAGGGGAGGTGAGAGGGAGGTAGGGGGAGAGGGAGGGGAGGGTGAATGGGGGAGAGAGAGAGAGAGAGAGAGAGAGAGAGAGAGTTGATTTACAAGGTTGTAGGACAGGAAATATTTTTGAAGGATTACAGGGAAGGACGATCTTCTTGCAGTGTTTGGAACAGAGGAAGATGTTTTGGCAGAGTTGGAGGTTGGGAAGATTGTTTTGCAGGGGCTGTGGGACGGGAAGATGTTTTCTTGGAGGGACTAATAGGTTTTGGAGAGGAGGTTTTGGAGAAGAAAATTCCTCTTCATGGTAGGGCTGATTCTTACAGTGATTATCGTTTTCTTACAGAGGCCACAAGAGATAATGAGACACAATGATGTTTATCTGACCGTCAGCTGTTAGTCCTCTGGCAGTCCTCCCTGTTAACATGTGATAACTAACTCTAACAATATATTAAGTTACTTGTTATAGTACTTATTGTTGATTTATAACACGAAAAGTAACATTACTCAGTTTATGAATATTGTCATTAATATAACTACTGGAGATTTTTTTTTTTTTAATTTAAGATGATTATTTTTCTCTTGATTTTAAAGTGTTGAAGACCAGATGAGATATGTTATAAGGTGTGTGTGTGTGTGTGTTGTGTGTGTGGGTGTGTGTGTGTGTGTGTGTGTGTGTGTGTGTGTGTGTGTGTGTGTGTGTGTTGTGTGTGTGTTGTGTGTGTGTGTGTGTGTGTGTGTGTGTGTGTGTGGTGTGTGTGTGTGTGTGTGCGCCCCAGCACGACACGGACAACATATATTTAATATCTAACCATGACAAAAATTAATTACCAGGTATATTGTCTCTGTTGCTGCTGTACAACACATTATAAGATGAAATTAAATGTAATGGCCTCATGGGCTTGGTTACTGCAATAATTTGACGATTTAATTTGATTCCTCTTTATTACTTGAGAGTATCGCAATAAGTGTTTTTCTGATATTCTATAAGGTAATTTTTTTAATCGAGAACCCTTAATTAATACAAATTTTTAGATACAATAAATAGGAATATAAAAATCGACTTTTTCATTTATTTTTTTTTTTTTACTGGTTCACACGTCTTAAAGATAGTAAGTACTTGAAGGTTCTTGAATGAAAAAAATAATTACTTTTGTATTTTTCTAAATTATCCACAAAATATTGACACGTTGAAGAAATGGATGAAACTAATGAGCACGAAAAAGTTGATTGAAAGAAGAATCATTGAGGGTTGGTTAGGTTAGGTTAGGTTCAAGTAGGTTATGGGAGGTTAGGTTAGGGGGTTGGTTTTGTGGTTTGGGGGGTTGTTGGTTGGGTTGGTTAGGTTAGAGTGACTATTTATCATGGTGAAATAATAAATGTGGGCTAATTACACGTAACTAAAAGATCACCTTATTATAGAAAGGGTCAATAAGTATTTTATATTTAAGTTCTCCTGTTAATAATTAATAATAATCCAATACAATTATTTTACCTTACAACACTGAATCTGAATATAACAAAAACAACAATGAATCACAACAAACAAAACAAATAATGGCCAAAACTAACAAAAATATTAATTATTGATGAAGAAAGATTTATAAATGTCATGACATAAAAAATGAAACTGGTAATTGAAAGTTGGATAACTGGGATTGTATCTTTTTCACGTCACTTTGTCAATTATTTGCTACTCAGACATAACAGATTACTTTAGTGTGGTGTGAGTAAGACGCCTTGTGAGATGCCTTAGTTTGAATAACATGTGTTGTTAAAGACCAAATAAATATAACTACCATTACTTATCTCTGCTTCATAAAAATAACAATAACATTAATAATAATAACAATATTTCATTGGCTTAATACTACTACTACTACTACTACTACTACTACTACTACTATCATCATAATAATAATAATAATAATAATAATAATAATAATAATACTACTATTAATGATGTTAATCTACAACATCACATCATTACCAAAACTAAAGCAGGTAACAGCTCCAACGAAGTAAAATAAATAAGATAATGGAGCCAGTCAAACATCAAAAGTCGACTACCAAACTAATCTAAATTCAACCCAATAACAGAAGGTTGTTATCAATGACGAGGCAAGGAGAGGTTTAACGTGAATAGTTTAACAACAATAATGACAAATTAATTTAAAATGATGAGGCAATATTTGGTTTTGTTATTTATTGAGCCGGAAACTGGAAGGTATATGACCGAAATAGGAGAATCAAGAATCAATGAGAAATTCTACACCTGGGTTAGATCTTAATACTGAAATGTACATTAAAGATACGGCGATTATCTACGGCAGGTGATGAGGCTAATTACTCTATTAATTACCTGCGTTGTGAATAATCCAAGGATTAGTCAATATTTTAAAGAGAAATAGGGTAATAAAAAATAATAGTTCAAATTTAGCTAAACAGACTACACCAGCTTTTGTTATCTCATTCTAGAATAAATGAAAGCCAAGGTGAGTATTTATTCGGGTTATAGGAAATGCCAGAACAGAGTTCACTCACCATTGAAGAATCGAAGTGAGAATTCCGGTAACAGAAGCTTATCTCAAACCCGTCACGAGGAGGAATAGGGTGAGTTCACACACACACACACACACATGCACACACACACACACACACACACACACACACACACACACACAAACACACACACTTCAGGAAGAGTTCAAAGGTTATGTGCCCTCACAACTGGAGTTTAACTGGACGCACACAGTTGGCGACAGTCATGGCACAATATGGACACCATTTGCCTTTGATTGCATCTACGTATATCAACTTAAGAGGAAAAATAGACTTAAGACACTCTAGGAATACTTCTCTCCTGTACTGAAGAAACAATGATAAATGTTCATATTCGTTGAATACTATTAGAACCTTCAAGAAATATCTATGGCCTTTACTTAAATGAATATATACCAAAAAGCTTAAAATGCATATATGGTTTCAAAAATCTCAATGAACATGTTAGCAAATTACATCTTGGCAATTATTAGGTTTAAAATCTCGCTGCAATCTAAACTGTTTCAAGGGTCAGCCAACAGCTTATAATGTCTCACTTCAGGCAGCATACGTTTACGGTTGCCGGTCTAAAGTCCTATATAATCTTCAGGACTTTATTCACGACGACATCCACACTCGAAATATACATTCCTCAATACTCTAAATAAACGCTAAATTAATTGCCAAATCTTAACATGTTCACGAATGGATAAATGTTATACAGTATGCCAATAATAATAATATCACTAATAATATTACAATAATAATACAATAATATTGACACACCATAACGTCATTATCCACCTCACCCTGCAGGCTCGTGATAAGTGCCTGATGGGATATGATTGGAGAGGCAACAACAAGTTCTCCCTCACCAAACCTTCACACGACTGATTTATAGTTAAGCCCCGCCTCTGTAATCATCCAACTAATCAACAACAAGAGGTTATTATCAAGCCCCTGCCCATCATCCTCAAAACGACCAATAAACACCCATATTTAACTCCAGAAACCCCGCCCAACTCTTGATGAAAAATTGGCAATATGTGTTCAGTAGTCTAATTAATCCTTTCCTTCCCAGCATCGTTGAGAGGAAAAAAAGGAAAATCAGGTTGTCTTTTCATCATTCTTAAAAAAGGGGGGGAAAGATATTAGTCTTGGTAGATACTGTGTTTGTCTTTGTGTTCAAAAGACCATAGGAGGTTGTTGTAGTTATATTTTTTAACACACACACACACACACACACACACACACACACACACACACACACACACACACACGTTATAAATATTAAAAATAGCAAGAAGTGTCACCGTGACTGGATATTGTATCTTCTCTCTTACATCAGCACTTTTATAAAGCATAATAAACCTGCTTCATAACCACAAGGCTAATGTTGGACGTACTTTTTGTTTGGCCAACCGCAAAAAAAAATATTTGAATCCGGAAATCAAACTGACTATATAAACACGACAAAAATATTGAAAGGAAATAAAGGTAAAAGTCAATAAAAGGAAAAGGGATAAACTATTAAATATATCAAATAAAACATAGAGAATAAAAGACACCATATTGATGAAATACACTGAATGAAAAGACCTATAATACAGCAATAATAATAATAATAATAATAATAATACTAATAACAAAGAAAAAACAAGAGGCAAATGGAATAGAAATAAGTAATAAAAACAAACAAACAAATTTCGGGAAGCAACGATACTACAATTATCTTCTTCATTTGTTGAAAGAATAAAGTTAGATTTACAAAAAGCAGCCAATCCTCCCACGCGTATGAGGGGTTAAAGCGAGCGATTGGTTATTGATTAATCATGACATGCAATGATTGGTTCTGTCCATCAAAAAGCCCTAGATGGTTCTGCTCATTGTGAAGGAAACCAATCAGCGTAGATTAGGTGAATGAGGACTAATCAGCATGCGTTGTGTGGATGAGGACCACCAAAAAGTGTTGAGGTGGAGTGAAAATTCAATCAGTGCATGTTGTGGTGATGAGACCAATCAGTGCATGTTGAGGTGATGAGGACCTCAATCAGTGCATGCGTGTGGGGTAGGAGACCAATCAGTGCATGTTGAGGTGGGATGAGACCAATCAGTGCATGTGTTGTGGTGATGAGGACCAATCAGTGCATGTTGAGGAATGAGGACCAATCAGTGTATGTTGTGGGTGATGAGGACCAATCAGTGCATGTGTTGAGGTGATGAGGACCAATCAGTGCATGTTGAGGTGAATGAGGACAATCAGTGCATGTTGTGGTGGATGAGGACAAATCAGTATGTTGAGGTGGATTAGGAGACCCTCAACTCAGTGCATGCGTTGTGGTGGATGAGGACAAATCAGTGCATGTTGAGGTGGATGAGGACCACCAGTATGTTGTGGTGGATGAGAATTAAATTTAGTGCATGTTGTGGTGGATGAGACCAATCAGTGTATATGGGTGATGAGGACCAATCAGTGTATGTTGAGTCGCGGATGGGGACCCTCAACTAGTGCATGTTGTGGTGGATGAGGACCAATTGTGTATGTTGAGGTGAATGGAGGACCACCAATCAGTGTATGTTGGGTGGTGATGAGGACCAATCAGTGTATGTTGAGGTGGAATGAGACCAATCTCAGTGCATGTTGAGGTGGATGAGGACCAATCAGTGTATGTTGTGGTGGATGAGAATCTAACTGTGTGGTGCAGCTGAGGTGATGAGGACCAATCAGTGTATGTTGTGGTGGATGAGGACCATGTGTTGGGTGTGGGCCATCAGTGTATGTTGAGGTGGATGTGGACCAACTAGTGCATGTTGAGGTGTGATGAGGACCACTGGTATGTTGTGTGGATGAGGACCAATCAGTGTATGATGGAGGTGGATGGGGGACCAATCAGTATGTTGTGGTGGATGAGGACCAATCAGTGGCGTTGAGGTGAATGAGGACCAATCAGTGTGTTAGGTGTGATGAGGACCAATCAGTGCATGTTGTGGTGATGATGACCAATCAGTGCATGTTGTGGTGGATGAGGACCTATCAGTGCATGTTAGGTGGATGAGGACCAATCAGTGTATGTTGAGGTGGATGAGGTCCAATCAGTGCATGTTGTGGTGGATGAGGACCAATCAGTGCATAAGCTGAGGTGGATGAGGACCAATCAGTGCATGTTGAGGTGATGAGACCAATCAGTGCATGTTGTGGTGGATGAGGACCAATCTCAGTGCATGTTGTGCAGGATGAGGACCAACTGGCACATGTTGAGGTGGATGAGGACCAATCAGTGTATGTTGAGGAATGAAGACCAATCAGTGCAGTAAGCGGGGTGGATGAGGACACCTGCATGTTGAGGTGGAGGAGAATCAATCAGTGCATGTTGTGGGGATGAGGGGGTACCCACCTGCATGTTGAGGTGGATGAGGACCAATCAGCGTACGTTGTGGCGATGAGGACCAATCAGCTTACTTGGATGGTGGCCGGAAAACTTCAATCAACGCACGTCACGATAAACGAGACCCAATCAGCTTACGTCTTATAAATAATGACCAACCAACAGATGCCATAAGAGGCGACGACCAACCAGCACATCATGATGGACGAGGACCAATCAGCGACCACGTCATACCCATATCACGGGGTTCCGCCTGGCACCAATGACCAGTAGTGTGTGTCAGATTCAACCATCAGTCATATTTTCCCTGGCTCAGGTGACCCCGCCTGTGTGTGTGACCCCGGCCTGTGTGTAATCTTCGGGCCATTGTTCCGCCGTTTGTCTTGACCTTATATTAAAAGGCTTTTTTTTCAATTAACTGTGCGAGGATTGCGTACAAATTTGTATCTCCTGTGTCGAATAATTGGCACTCTTAGCAAAAGCCTAATGGGGAAAAAATAGTCGTGTGGAAAACAACCGGAGCAGGTCTTCAAACATGAGTGCGTGGGGAGGTGGCACTGTGTGTGGAGGGTGGGCACTGTGTGTGTGGAGGGTGGCACTGTGTGTGGTGGGGTGGCACTGTGTGTGTGGTGGGTGGGCACTGTGTGGTGGGAGGGTGGCACCTGTGTGTGTGGAGAGGGTGGCACTGTGTGTGTGTGGTGGGGTGGCACTGTGTGTGTGGTGGTGGCACTCTGTGTGTGTGTGGGAGGGTGGCACTGTGTGTGGTGGGTGGCACTGTGTGTGGGGAGGGTGGGACTGTGTGGGTGGAGGGTGGCACTGTGTGTGTGGAGGGTGGCACTGGTGTGTGGTGTGGCACCGTGTGTGGTGGGTGGCACTGTGTGGAAGGTGGCACTGTGTGGGGGTGGCACTGTGTGTGGTGGGTGGGGCACTGTGTGTGTGTGGTGGGTGGCACCGTGTGTGTGGGGGGTGGCACTGTGTGTGTGGTGGGTGCACTGTGTGTGGTGGTGGCACTGTGTGTGGTGGGTGGCACTGTGTGTGTGGTGGGTGGCACTGTGTGTGGTGGGTGGCACTGTGTGTGGTGGGTGGCACTGTGTGTGGTGGTGGCACTGTGTGTGTGGAGGGTGGCACGTGTGTGGTGGTGGGCACTGTGTGTGGTGGTGGCACTGTGTGTGTGGTGTGGGTGGCACCCGTGTGTGGTGGGTGGCACTGTGTGGGAGGCACTGGGTGGTAAGTGGCACTGTGTGTGGGGGGTGGCTCTGTGTGGAGGGTGGCACCGTGTGTGTGGAAGGGTCGGTAAGTAAGGGAGGGTGGTGCACTGTGTGGGAGGATCGTGCCAACAGGCAGAGTGGCACTGTGTGGAGGATCAGCCATCAGGTAGAGTGGCACTGTGTGGAGGTTCAGGTGAGTGGCACTGTGGAGGGTCAGGCCAACAGGTACAGTGGCACTGTGTGGGGGTCAGTCAACAGGTAGAGCGGCACTATGGAGGGTCAGTCAACAGGTAGAACGGCACTCATGTGGAGGGTCAGCCAACAGGTAGAGTGGCACTGTGTGGGAGGGGTCAGCCAACAGGTAGAGTGGCACTGTAGCAATACGTACCCCGAACGAAGTGAT
>NW_024738091.1:0-6548 GCF_018991925.1 Homarus americanus | reverse complement strand
TGTGGTGTTGGCGACAGATTCTAACACCTTAAACAAATTCACGCCTAGATTGCTCTAGAGCCGGCCATCCTCGTACACGAAGGGCAACCATTATTGTTACGTGTATAATATTACCATCACTACCACAACCAGCATTATCGCTACTATTGTCATCTTCTCAACTATCATCATTCCTTCCCTCTTCCTCCTCATGCCTCCATATTTTAATAATTATCGTCTCAATTATTATTATTATCATCATTATTTTTATTATTATTATTACCGTATTATTATTATTATTATTATTATTATTATTATTATTATTATTATTATTATTAACAATACAACATGTGGCTGGAACAACAGTAGAAATTAGAAATAAGATAAAAAGTTGTATTAAATTAAATATTAAAACACAAACAAGAACCACAGGTACAAGTCGATCAGTTTTTTATCATGAGAGAGAGAGAGAGAGAGAGAGAGAGAGAGAGAGAGAGAGAGAGAGAGAGAGTCCCTGGCTCACTGTTACGTTATGACAAAGTTGTTGGTAAATATATGGTATGGAAATTGTGATGATACTCTCTCTCTCTCTCTCTGTGTGTGTGTGTGTGTGTCTCTCTCTCTCTCTCATACACACCAACCACAAACAAACAAACAAGCAAGCAACAACACAACACAAACAATAATGACACCACAAAAAACACCATTCTAAAAAACAAACAATAAAACAAACAAACATACCAACAAACAATAAAACAAACAAACAATAAAACGAACAAACGAAGAATAAAACAAAACAAACAAACAATAAAACAAACAAACAAACAAACATACATAAAAACAATAAAAAAAACCCTCTTCAACAATCCATCACCACCAAGGACTTCACTAACCTACCACCTCCACCACCACCTCCTACAACACTATTTATAATCCAAAAACTTCCCAAAGGTCACTCCTGCCTCGGTGACCTTTGGGGGTTAACACTGCCCACTGGTCTAGATCTGGCGAGAAAACTGCCCCAGCCCAAAGGTCACTTGTTGGGTATCACAAAGCGCCTGCTGGGTGATTTAGGTGAGTCTTCCCTCGCCCGCCCCCATCCCCCCTCTCCAACCCAGGGTCACAGTGTGTAAGGTTAAGGCGTTTGAATTTTAATTTAGTTGATGATGATATAAAGCAGAGGAGGCGGACGACGACGACAACAACAACAACAACAAGGCGGCTAGATTACGTTAGGTTACGTTAGGTTAGGTTAGGCTAGATTGGGTCTGGTCAGGTTGCATTATGCATGAAGGTATTCATTTATATGTATATTTATGATCTACAGGATCGTTTATGGCCAGTCAAAAGCTTCCAGAAAAGATAAATACATAGAAGTTATCACTAATGGCCAATTATCCCTATTTAGTGTAACATACAGTATATATTAGGTGAAGTTCCGCTTTTATTTGTTTGTTTTTGTATTATTTAAGTCATTTATTTGTTAACATTTAGCTTAGAATAAGTAAATATTATACAACACAAAACATTGGAAAACTCCCAGGTGAATTTGTAACATATAATCAAGTCGAGATAATAATCTCAATACCACGTGCTGGTCAAGCTCCGAAAGAGTTGTCCGGGGGTCTAGCTAACCTCTGGTCGGGGCTTGACCAGCACGAAAAAAAAAAAAATTTTTTTTTTACTAAACATGATTTTGACAACCTGTGGTGTAATAGTCAGCATGCTCGCCTTGCAAGCGAGTGGACCCGTGTTCGATTCCCAGACAGAGTGAAACTATGAGCATTTTTTTTACGTCATTTGGCTTTCTATTTACCAGTAAATGGGAACCTGGATGTTAATCGATTTGCGGATCTTATTCTGGAATAATGGTTAGCCAGTGCAGTTGCCGAGTTGTCCGGTCTTCTCGGACTATACATTGAAACTGGGTCATACAACTCGTTAACTTAGGGTGTGGTTGTGGTGTTGGCGACAGATTCTAACACCTTCAACAAATTCACGCCTAGGTTGCTCTAGAGCCGCCCATCCTCGTACACAAAGGGCAACCATTATTGTTACGTGTGTAATATTACCATCACTACCACAACCAGCATTATCACTACTATTGTCATCTTCTCAACTATCATCATTCCTTCCCTCTTCCTCCTCCTGCCTCCATATTTTAATAATTATCGTCTCAATTATTATTATTATCATTATTTTTATTATTATTATTACCGTATTATTATTATTATTATTATTATTATTATTATTATTATTAACAATACAACATGTGGCTAGAACAACAGTAAAAATTAGAAATAAGATAAAAAGTTGTATTAAATTAACAATTAAAACACAAACAAGAACCACAGGTACAAGTCGATCAGTTTTTTATCATGAGAGAGAGAGACAGAGAGAGAGAGAGAGAGGGAGAGAGAGAAAGAGAGAGAGAGAGAGAGAGAGAGAGAGAGAGAGAGAGAGAGAGAGAGAGAGAGAGAGAGAGAGAGAGAGAGAGAGAGTCCCTGGCTCACTGTTATGTTATGACAAAGTTGTTGGTAAATATATGGTATGGAAATTGTGTTGATACTCTCTCTATCTCTCTCTGTGTCTCTCTCTCTCTCTCACACACACACCAACCACAAACAAACAACACATCACAAACAAACAAGCAAGCAACAACACAACACAAACAATAATGACACCACAAAAAACATCATTCTAAAAAACAAACAAAAACAATAAAACGAACAAACATACCAACAAACAATAAAACAAAAAACAAACAAACAATAAAACAAACAAACATACATAAAAACAATCAAACAAACATAAAAACAATAAAAAAAACAGACCCTCTTCAACAAACCACCACCACGAAGGACTTCACTAACCTACCACCTCCACCACCACCTCCTACAACACTATTTATAATCCCAAAACTTCCCAAAGGTCACTCCTGCCTCGGTGACCTTTGGGGGTTAACACTGCCCACTGGTCTAGATCTGGTGAGAAAACTGCCCCCACCCAAAGGTCACTTGTTGGGTGTCACAAAGCGCCTGCTGGGTGATTTAGGTGAGTCTTCCCCTGCCCTCCCCCATCCCCCCTCTCCAACCCAGGGTCATAGTGTGTAAGGTTAAGGCGTTTGAATTTTAATTTAGTTGATGATGGTATAAAGCAGAGGAGGAGGAGGAGGAGGAGGAAAAGAAGAAGAAGAAGAAGAAGAAGGAGGAGGAGGAGGAGGAGGAGGAGGAGGAGGAGGAGGAGAACAAGAACAAGAACAAGAAGAACAAGAAGAACAAGAAGAACAAGAACAAGAAGAACAAGAACAAGAAGAACAAGAACAAGAAGAAGGCAAGATTACGTTAGGTTAGGTTACGTTAGGTTAGGTTAGGCTAGATTAGGTTAAGTTAGGTTAGGTCTGGTCAGGTTACATTATGCATGAAGGTATTCATTTATATGTATATTTATGATCTACAGGATCGTTTATGGCCAGTCAAAAGCTTCCAGAAAAGATAAATACATAGAAGTTATCACTAATGGCCAATTATCCCTATTTAGTGTAACATACAGTATATATTAGGTGGAGTTCCGCTTTTATTTGTTTGTTTTCGTATTATTTAAGTCATTTATTTGTTAACATTTAGCTTAGAATAAGTAAATATTATACAAAACAAAACATTGAAAACTCACAAGTCAATTTGTAACATATAATCAAGTCGAGATAATATTACCAATACCACGTGCTGGTCAAGCTCCGAAAGAGTTGTCCGGGGGTCTAGCTAACCTCTGGTCGGGGCTTGACCAGCACGAAAAAAAAAAAAAATTTTTTTTTACTAAACGTGATTTTGGCAACCTGTGGTGTAATCGAACACCTGTTCGATTCCCGGACGGAGTGAAACTATGAGCATTTTTTTTACGACATTTGGCTTTCTATTTACCAGTAAATGGGAACCTAGATGTTAATCGATTTGCGGATCTTATTCTGGAATAATGGTCAGCCAGTGCAGTTGCCGAGTTGTCCGGTCTTCTCGGACTATTCATTGAAACTGGGTCATACAACTCGTTAACTTAGGGTGTGGTTGTGGTGTTGGCGACAGATTCTAACACCTTAAACAAATTCACGCCTAGGTTGCTCTAGAGCCGGCCATCCTCGTACACAAAGGGCAACCATTATTGTTACGTGTATAATATTACCATCACTACCACAACCAGCATTATCACTACCATTGTCATCTTCTCAACTATCATCATTCCTTCCCTCTTCCTCCTCCTGCCTCCATAATTTAATAATTATCGTCTCAATTAGTATTATTATCATCATTATTTTTATTATTATTATTATTATTATTATTAACAATACAACATGTGGCTGGAACAACAATAGAAATTAGAAATGATAAAAAGTCGTATTAAATTAAAAATTAAAACACAAACAAGAACCACAGGTACAAGTCGATCAGTTTTATATCATGAGAGAGAGAGAGAGAGAGAGAGAGAGAGAGAGAGAGAGAGAGAGAGAGAGAGAGTCCCTGGCTCACTGTTACGTTATGACATGTTGTTGGTAAATATATGGTATGGAAATTGTGTTGATACTCAATCTCTCTCTCTCTCTCTCTGTGTCTCTTTCTCTCTCTCTCACACACACACCAACCACAAACAAACAACACATCACAAACAAACAAGCAAGCAACAACACAACACAAACAATATTGGCACCACAAAAAACATCATTCTAAAAAACAAACAATAAAACAAACATAAAAACAATAAAACAAACAAACAAACATACCAACAAACAATAAAACAAACAAACAATCAAACAAACAAACAATAAAATGAACAAACGAACAATAAAACAAAACAAACAACAAACAAACAAACAAAATATAACAGACAAACAATAAATAAAACAAACAAACAAACATACATAAAAACAATCAAACAAACATAAAAAACAATAAAAAACAGACCCTCTTCAACAAACCACCACCACCAAGGACTTCACTAACCTACCACCTCCACCACCACCTCCTACAACACTATTTATAGTCCCAAAACTTCCCAAAGGTCACTCCTGCCTCGGTGACCTTTGGAGGTTAACACTGCCCACTGGTCTAGATCTGGCGAGAAAACTGCCCCCACCCAAAGGTCACTTGTTGGGTGTCACAAAGCGCCTGCTGGGTGATTTAGGTGAGTCTTCCCCCGCCCTCCCCCATCCCCCCTCTCCAACCCAAGGTCACAGTGTGTAAGGTTAAGGCGTTTGAATTTTAATTTAGTTGATGATGGTATAAAGCAGAGGAGGAGGAGGAGGAGGAGGAGGAGGAGAACAAGAACAAGAACAAGAAGAACAAGAACAAGAACAAGAAGAGCAAGAACAAGAAGAAGGCTAGATTACGTTAGGTTACGTTAGGTTAGGTTAGGCTAGACTAAGTTAAGTTAGGTTAGGTCTGGTCAGGTTACATTATGCATGAAGGTATTCATTTATATGTATATTTATGATCTACAGGATCGTTTATGGCCAGTCAAAGGCTTCTAGAAAAGATAAATATATAGAAGTTATCACTAATGGCCAATTATCCCTATTTAGTGTAACATACAGTATATATTAGGTGGAGTTCCGCTTTTATTTGTTTGTTT
Source organism: Homarus americanus (assembly GCF_018991925.1). NCBI lineage: Eukaryota > Metazoa > Arthropoda > Malacostraca > Decapoda > Nephropidae > Homarus > Homarus americanus. The sequence goes on along the minus strand of NW_024738091.1, from coordinate 950 downwards.
TCGTATTATTTAAGTCATTTATTTGTTAACATTTAGCTTAGAATAAGTAAATAATATACAAAACAAAACATTGAAAAACTCACAAGTGAATTTGTAACATATAATCAAGTCGAGATAATATTACCAATACCACGTGCTGGTCAAGCTCCGAAAGAGTTGTCCGGGGGTCTAGCTAACCTCTGGTCGGGGCTTGACCAGCACGAAAAAAAAAAAAAAAAAAATTTTTTTACTAAACGTGATTTTGACAACCTGTGGTGTAATAGTCAGCATGCTCGCCTTGCAAGCGAGTGGACCCGTGTTCGATTCCCGGACAAAGTGAAACTATGAGCATTTTTTTTACGTCATTTGGCTTTCTATTTACCAGTAAATGGGAACCTGGATGTCAATCGATTTGCGGATCTTATTCTGGAATAATGGTTAGCCAGTGCAGTTGCCGAGTTGTCCGGTCTTCTCGGACTATTCATTGAAACTGGGTTATACAACTCGTTAACTTAGGGTGTGGTTGTGGTGTTGGCGACAGATTCTAACACCTTAAACAAATTCACGCCTAGGTTGCCCTAGAGCCGGCCATCCTCGTACACGAAGGGCAACCATTATTGTTACGTGTGTAATATTACCATCACTACCACAACCAGCATTATCGCTACTATTGTCATCTTCTCAACTATCATCATTCCTTCCCTCTTCCTCCTCATGCCTCCATATTTCAATAATAATCGTCTCAATTATTATTATTATCATCATTATTTTTATTATTATTATTACCGTATTATTATTATTATTATTATTATTATTATTATTATTATTATTATTATTATTATTATTATTAACAATACAACATGTGGCTGCAACAACAGTAGAAATTAGAAATAAGATAAAAAGTTGTATTAAATTAACAATTAAAACACAAACAAGAACCACAGGTACAAGTCGATCAGTTTTTTTATCAT
>NW_024738090.1:0-10728 GCF_018991925.1 Homarus americanus | reverse complement strand
TCACACCCCGGGTCATATGAAGGGGTGCCTGGCCCTCACACCCCGGTTCATGACACTGAAAGGGTGCCCGGCCCTCACAAGCCGGGTCATGTCATTGAAAGGGTGCCCGGGCCTCACACCCCGGGTCATGGCACTGAAGGGGTGCCCGGCTCTCACACCCCGATTCATGGCACTGAAATCGAGCCAAGCCCCAACACCCCGGGTCATGGTGCTGAAGGGGTACCCGGCCCTCACACCCCGATTCATGGCACTGAAGGGGTGCCCGGTCGTCACACCCCGGGTCATGTGAAGGCGCCGCTGGCCCTCCCACCACCCCTGTTCGGAGCATTGTAGGGGTGTCCGGCCCTCACACCCCGGGCCATGGTGCTGGAGGGGTGCCCGGCCTTCACACCCCGGGTCATGTCACTGAAGGGGAGACCGGCCGTCACACCCCCGGTCAGGGCACTGAAGGGGTGCCCGGCCCTTACACCCCGGGTCATGTGAAGGGGTGCCCGGCCCTCACACCCCGGTTCACAACACTTTAGGGGTGCCCTGCCCTCGCAATCCGTTTCATGGCATTTAAGGGGTGACCGACCCTCACACCCCGGTTCATGGCACTGATGGGGTGCCCGGCCCTAACACACCGGGTCATGGGGCTGGAGGGGTGTCCGACCCTGACACCCCGGGTCATGTGAAGGAGTGCCCGGCCCTCACACCCTGGATCAAAGCACTGTATGGGTGCCTGGCACTCACACCCCGTTTCATGGCACTTAAGGGGTGCCCGGCCCTCACACCCCGGTTCTTGTCACTGAAAGGGTGCCCGGGCTTCACTCCCTGGGTCATGGCACTGAAGGGGAGCCCGGCCCTCACACCCCGGGTCATGGTGCTGAAGGGGTGCCCGGCCCTCACACCCCTGTTCATGGTACTGAAGGGGGACCCGGCTCTCACACTCCGGGTCATTGTCACGTGCCTGTGGCGCTCGGGAACTCGCATAGCGTGAGGCATATGTTCAGCCTACATTTCATATAAGCTATTAACATATTAATTGTACTTATTATATTATTATTATTCTTAGTTACTTAGGTTGAGTATATATTTATGTATGTCATTCAAATACATCATTGTGTTACTCTGTTAAGTTCAAATCAATAGTAGTATTAATTAATTATATAAAATATCTAGCAAATGTTCTAGATCACGTGATATGAGACGCGCTGCTCAGCGTGCCCACGCTTCCCCAGTAGCGAAAAACCGTGGCATAGGGTAGACGTGTCCATTCGTTCTCTAGCCTTGACCCTTGTCTAGTGCCTTGTCCAGTCTCTGCAATGCCCTAGGGGTATCAGGTATTAGTGACACGTTTAGTTAGGCCTAGGAAGGGATCCTGGTGGTAAGGAATCTCCTGTTTGGTAGGAAATAATCATTTTGTAGTGATTGTTGTATATATATATTTCGTATGTCTGTGTAATATAGTAATGTTAAGTAATATTCGTTTGGTCTAACTCCTTACGGTATATTTTCGCCCTTCCGGCATCACTCTCATTTTATTATACACTTACTTATTCCCTTAAATTCATGTTTGCTAGTCATTACTCCCTTTAGAACATAAATTGAATTAATTAATTATCTTCCCTTTGTGATTCACTTATTTCAACTGTTCTTACTTATTCAAGTACATTTTGTTGAGTAGGTTTTTGGTGAGGATAATTATTGCCGTGTTCCCTATTTGTTCCTTTATTTGTTAATAACTTGGGGTAGGATTCACTCCCCAAGTATATAGGGTAGTGGAATCGCGACAAGTGGGGGCCTGTCCGGGAGTTGAGGTCTTCGGCCTATCACCCTCAGTCACAGGGGGTGGTAGAGAGGTTTCACCAGACACTAAAATTCATGTTACGCACCTTCTGTCTGGAGACTGGGAAGGATTGGGACGAGGGAGTTGACCTGCTTTTGTTTGCTGTTCGGGACAGTAAACAAGAGTCGCTAGGATTCTCGCCCTTCCAGCTCGTCTATGGACATGAGGCGCGAGGGCCTCTTAAGGTGTTAAAAGAGTGTTGGTTGAGTGATCAGAGCGCGTCGCCCTTAGCTTCATATGTGGTCCAATTCAAGGAGAAGTTGCGTCTGGCTGTAGAACTTGCCCAGTCCAACTTAAGGTGTGCTCAGGTGAAAATGAAACTGCATTTTGATAAGGCCCATCAGGCAAAACCTAGAGAATTCCAAGTGGGGGAGCAGGTGTTGGCCTTCCTGCCCTTACATGATCACCCTTTTAAATCCAAATACAGTGGTTCATATGAAGTACTAGAAAAACAGGGGTCCGTGAATTATGTGATTAGCACCCCTGAACGGCGTAAGAAAAAACGCCTTATCCATGTCAATCTTTTAAAGTCATATCATGTTCGTAACGAAACCCTGGGAAAAGCAGTTGCTTGTGTTGATCAATCCTTGCCAAATTGTATCATTGTGCCAGAGTGTAAGGCTGATAATGATCAGTGTTTTTCTGAAATAATGAATGGGTCTAGTGTAAACGTTGAAAACTCGACTATCTTGGAGGACCCCAGTGCTAAGTTGTGTCATCTCTCTAGTGACCAAGCCAATAATATAAAGTCTCTATTACAGGAGTATCTTATTATAGTTGGTGATTACCCACTCTCTTGTTCAGTGCTGGAGCATGACGTTGAGACCAGGGGAGCCAAGCCAATCCGACAGCGTCCCTACCGTCTTAATGCCTTCAAGCGGGAGTGTGTGCGAGCCGAGGTGCAGCGTCTTCAAGAGCTAGGCCTCGTCGAACCCAGCATCAGTCCATGGGCATCCCCTGTTGTTCTAGTTCCAAAGCCGAATGGGTCAATGCGGCTTTGTGTGGATTATCGCAAGGTGAATGCCGTCACTGAACCAGATGGTTATCCCTTGCCACGCATCGACGACGTGATCGACGATCTTGGACAGGCAAGGTACGTGACCAAGTTGGATCTCCTCCAGGGCTACTACCAGATAAGACTGACTGAACGCTCCAGGGCCATCTCTGCTTTTGTCACTCCTGAGGGGTTGTACCAATTCACAGTCCTTCCGTTTGGTATGCGGAACGCCCCTGCAACCTTTCAACGCCTCATGAATTTCATCACGTCTGGTCTGGAAGGTGTCCGCTGTTACTTAGACGACCTTATCGTCTTCAGCAGTTCCTGGGAAGATCACATGAGTCGTCTACAAGCCCTTTTCTCCGTACTGGCTGCAAGCAAGCTGACGGTGAACCTCGTGAAAACTGAGTTCGGCCATGCCCCCGTCACTTTCTTGGGGCATGTGGTCGGACAAGGGGAAGTCCAGCCTATAGCAGCCAAAATTGAGGCAATTCAACAGTATCCAGTGCCAGGCGATAAGAAGAGTGTGATGAGGTTGCTGGGTATGGCGGGGTACTACCGCCGTTTTTGTCCAAACTTCTCCTCCGTTGCCTCTCCCATGACTGACCTGCTGAGTGGCAAGAAAACCTTCAAGTGGACTACGGCTTACCAGGAATCTTTTGAGAATCTTAAATCCCTGCTGGCAAATGCTCCTGTACTACTTGCACCTGACCTCCAGAAACAGTTCACTCTCCATGTCGACGCCAGTGAAATTGGCGCCGGTGCTGTGCTTCTGCAAGAGGGTGAGAGTGATCAAGTGCTTCATCCGCTGTGATATTTTTCTAGAAAATTTAACAAATATCAAAGAAACTATGCCACCATTGAAAAGTAGGCTTTATCACTGATCATGGCACTAGAAAACTTCAAAGTATATATTGGCAGCACTGCTTATCCCATTCAAGTGTTCACTGAACATAACCCACTTACTTTTGTTGACAAGATGAAACATACCAACCAAAGACTTTTGAGGTGGGCTCTATCACTTCAGCCCTATAACTTGAACATTTCCCATATCCACGGAAAAGAGAACGTGTTGGCTGATGCACTTTCTCGAGTCTGATTATTTAGAAACTATGTCTATATGCAAATTATTTTTTGTTATATTGTCATTGAGTACCTTGTGTTTATATTATGAATTATTTTGCTTCATATTGATTTAAACCGATTGTGTTAGTTGTTACTTTCACTGTGTAGCTGTATATCCATTTTCTCTTCCAGTTAGTTGTAAGCTCACTTTTTTGGGGGAGGTGTCACGTGACTGTGGCGCTCGGGAACTCGCATAGCGTGAGGCATATGTTCACGCCTACATTTCATACAAGCTATTAACATATTAATTGTACTTATTATATTATTAATGTTCTTAGTTACTTAGGTTAATTATATATTTATGTATGTTATTAAAATGCATCATTGTGTTACTCTGTTAAGTTCAAATCAATAGTAGTATTAATTAATTATATAAAATATCTAGCAAATGTTCTAGATCACGTGATATGAGACGCGCTGCTCAGCGTGCCCACGCTTCCCCAGTAGCGAAAAACCGTGGCATAGGGTAGACGTGTCCATTCGTTCTCTAGCCTTGACCCTTGTCTAGTGCCTTGTCCAGTCTCTGCAATGCCCTAGGGGTATCAGGTATTAGTGACACGTTTAGTTAGGCCTAGGAAGGGATCCTGGTGGTAAGGAATCTCCTGTTTGGTAGGAAATAATCATTTTGTAGTGATTGTTGTATATACATATTTCGTATGTCTGTGTAATATAGTAATGTTAAGTAATATTCGTTTGGTCTAACTCCTTACGGTATATTTTCGCCCTTCCGGCATCACTCTCATTTTATTATACAATTACTTATTCCCTTAAATTCATGTTTGCTAGTCATTACTCCCTTTAGAACATAAATTGAATTAATTAATTATCTTCCCTTTGTGATTCACTTATTTCAACTGTTCTTACTTATTCAAGTACATTTAGTTGAGTAGGTTTTTGGTGAGGATAATTATTGCCGTGGTCCCTATTTGTTCTTTTATTTGTTAATAACTTGGGGTAGGATTCACTCCCCAAGTATAAAGGGTAGTGGGATCGCGACAGTCATAGTGCTGGAGGGGTCCCCGGCCCTCACACCCCGGCTCATGTCACTAAAGGGGTGACCGGTCCTCACTCCCAGGGTCATGTCACTGAAGGGGTGCAGGGCCCTCACACCCCGGGTCATGGCACTGATGGGGTGCCCGGCCCTCCTAAACCGGGTCAGGGCACTGATGGGGTGCACGCCCCTCACACCCCGAGTCATGGTGCTGAAGAGGTGCCCGGCCCTCACACCCCGGGTCATGTGAAGGGGTGCCCGGCCCTCACACCACTGTTCATGGAACTGAAGGGGTGCCCGGCCCTCACACCCCGGGTCATGTTGCTGGAGGGGTGGCCGAGCGTGACACCCCGGGTCATGTGAAGGGTTGCCCGGCCCTCGCACCCTGGTTCAAAGCACTGTATGGGTGCCCAGCACTCACACCCCGTTTTATGGCACTTAAGTGTGCCCGGCCCTCACACCCCGGTTCATGCACTGGCGCCTGCCCTCACACCTCGGTCATGGTGGCACTGATGAGGTGCCCGGCCCTCACACCCCGGTTCATGGCATTGATGGGGTGCCCGCCTCACACCCCGAGTCATGGTGCTGAGGTGCCTGGCCTCACACCTGGGTCATGTGAAGGGGTGCCCGGCCCACACACTCTCGGGTCATGTGAAGGGGTTCACGGCTCACCCCGGTTCACAGCACTGTAGGGGTGCCCAGATGTCACACCCTGTTTCATGAGACTGAAAGGGTGCCCTGCCCTCACCCTGTTCATGGCACTGAAGGAGTGCCCGGCCCTCACACCCCGGTGATGTAATCCTAGACAAGGTTCTTGAAACTCCAGGGCACGAGCAGTAGATATATTCAACAAGTGGTACAAGACTTGGCGTGATAGCGAACCGGGACAGGAACAGGAGCCAGCACAAGGAACTCCTCGTCGTAGGTAGGCCGAAGCCGATCTGAGGGAAACTAGCTAGCTAGGCAAGGAGAGTTGCTAGACATTACTAGGACAATAAATGAGGTCTTCTAATTACTCGACTAGCGCGGTACAGACATAGTAGGGACATAGTAAATGAACATAGGCATTAGACATAAGCATAGATATCAGACATGCTATAATAATATGTAGTAATACAGACATGTGAATAAATGGTACAATGAAATTTGGTAACGGAAGCCCAAGGCCAGGCGTGTTCCCCATATCTTGTGGTATGTACATATTCATACACCCGGGTCATGTCACTGAAGGAGTGACCGGCCCTCAAACCCAGGTTCATGGCACTGAAGGGGTGCCGGGCCCTCACACCCTGGGGCATGGTGCTGGAGGGGTGCCCGGCCCTCATACCCCGGGTCATGTCACTGAAGGGGTTCCTGGCCGTCACACCCTGGGTCATGTCACTGAATGGGTGTCAGGCCCTCACACCCCGGGCCATGGTGCTGAAGGGGTGCCCGGCACTCACACCCCGTTTCATGGCACTTAAGGGGTGCCCGGCCCTCACACCCCGGTTCATGGCAGTGAAGGGGCCCGGCCCTCACACTCCGGGTCATGGGGCTGGAGGGGTGCCCGGCCCTCGCACCCCGGGTCATGTCCCTAAAAAGGTTCCCGGCCCTCACACCCCGGGTCATGTCACTGAAGGAGGACCGGCCTCACACCTGTGTTCATGGTGCACTGAAGGGGTGCCCGGCCTCACACCCCGGGTTATGTCACTGAAGGTCTGCCTGTCTGCCTGCCAAGTCTGGGTCTTGTCAATACTGAATGGGTGTCCGGCCTCACACCCCTGGGCCACATGGTGCTGGAGGCCTGACCTCACACCTGGGTCATTGTGCTGATGGGGTGCCTGGCCTCACACCCCGATTCATGGCACTGGAATCGAGCCAGACCTCACACCCCGATTCATGGCACTAATCGAGCCGCTTCCCAACACCCCGGCCGGTGCTGAAGGGGTGCTCCGGCCCTCACACCTGATTCACGGCAGGCACTGAAGGCGCAGCCCTGACCACACCCCGGGTCATGGTGCTGATGGGGTGCCCGGCCCTCACACCCCGATTCATGGCACTGAAATCGAGCCAGGACCTCACACCACGATTCATGGCACTGAAATCGAGCCAAGCCCCAACACCCCGGGTCATGGTGCTGAAGGGGTGCGCGGCCCTCACACCCCGATTACCGGCACTGAAGGGGTGCCCGACCCTCACACCCCGCGTCATGTGAAGGGGTGCCCAGCCCTCACACCCCGTTTCGCAGTACTGTAGGGGTGCCCGGCTCTCTCACCCTGTTTCATGGCACTGAAAGTGTGCCTGGCCATCACACCCCGGTTCAGGACACTGAAGGGGTGCCCGGCCTTCACACCCCTATTCATGGTACTGAAGGGGTGCCCGGCCCTCACACTCCGGGTCATGGTTCTGGAGGGGTACCCGGCCCTCACACCTCGGGACATGTCACTGAAAGGGTGCCCGGCCATCACACCCCGGGTCATGTCACTGAAGGGGTGCCCAGCCCTCACACCCCGGGTCATTTCACTGAAGGGGAGACCGGCCGTCACACCCCGGGTCATGTCACTGAATTGGTGTCCGGCCCTCACACCTCGGGCTATGGTGCTGGAGGGGTGCCCCGCCCTCACAGCCCGGGTCATTGTGCTGAAGGGGTGCCCTTCCCTCACACCCCGATTCATGGCACTGAAAGGGTGCCCGGCCCTCACACCCCGGGTCAGGGCACTGAAGGAATGCCCGGCCCTTACACCCCGTGTCATGTGAAGGGGTGCCCGGCCCTCACACCCCGGATCATAACACTGTACGGGTGCCCTGCCCTCACAACCCGTTTCATGGAATTTAAGGGGTGCCCGACACTCACACCCCGGTTCATGGCACTGATGGGGTGCCCGGCCTTCACACACCGGGTCATGGTGCTGGAGGGGTGCCCGACCCTGACACCCCGGGTCATGTGAAGGGGTGCCCGGCCCTAACACCCCGAGTCATGGTGCTGAAGGGGTGCCCGGCCCTCACACTCCGGGTCATGTGAACAGGAGCCCGGCCCTCACACCCCGGGTCATGTGAAGGGGAACCCGGCCCTCACACCCCGGTTCACAGCTCTGTAGGGGTGCCGGCCTTCACACCACGCTTCATGGTACTGAAAGGGTGCCCAGCCCTCACACCCCTGTTCATGGCACTGAAGGGGTGCCCGGCCCCCACACCACTGTTCATGGTACTGAAGGGGGACCCGGCCCTCACACTCCGGGTCATGGTGCTGGAAAATCCCCGGCCCTCACACCGAGGGTCATGTCACTAAAGGGGTGACCGGCCCTCACTCCCTGGGTCATGACACTGAAGGGGTGCAGGGCCCTCACACCCCGGGTCATGGCACTGATGGGGTGCCTGGCCCTCCTAAACCGGGTCAGGGCACTGATGGGGTGCACGCCCCTCACACCCCGAGTCATGGTGCTGAAGAGGTGCCCGGCCCTCACACCCCGGGTCATGTGAAGGGGTGCCCGGCCCTCACACCCCAGGTCATGTGAAGGGGTGCCCGGAGTCCACACCCCAGGTTCACATCACTGTAGGGGTGCCCGGCCTTCACATCCCGTTTCATGGCACTGAAAGGGTGCCCGGCCCTCACGCCCCGGTCCATAGTACTGAAGGGGAGCCCGGCCCTCACACCCCGGGTCATGGCACTGATGGGGTGCCCGGCCCTCACACCCCGGTTCATGGCACTAATGGGGTGCCCGGCCCTCACACCCCGGTCATGTGAAGGGGCCCCTGAGTCCACACCCCAGGCTCCACATCACTGTAGGGGTGCCTGCATTCACACCCTTCTGGTCATGGCATTGAGGATGCCGGCCTCACACCCCGGTTCATGCAGGCACTAATGGGGGGGTGCCCGGGCCCTCACACCCCGAGTCATGGTGCTAAAGGGGTGCCTGGCCCTCACACCCCGAGTCATGGTGCTGAAGGGGTGCCCGGCCCTCACACCCCGGGTCATGTGAAGGGGTGCCCGGCCCTCACACCCCGGTTCACAGCACTGTAGGGGTGCCCGGCCTTCAAACCCCGTTTCATGACACTGAAACGGTGCCCGGCCCTCAGATCCCGGTTCTTGGCACTGAAGGGATGCCAAGCCCTCACACCACTGTTCATGGCACTGAAGGGGTGCCCGGCCCTCACACCTGGGTCATGGTGCTGAGGAACTCGGCCCACACAGCCCGGGTCATGTCACTGATGGGGTGCCCGGCCCTCACAAACCGGTTCAGGGCACTGATGGGGTGCCCGCCCCTCACACCCCGAGTCATGGTGCTGAAGGGGTGCCCGGCCCTCACAACCCGGTGTCATGTGATTGGGTGCCCGGCCCTCACACCCCGGGTCATGTGAAGGGGAGCCCGGCTCTCACACCCCGGTTCACAGCGGTGTAGGGGTGCCCGGCCTTCACACCCTGCCTCATTGCACTGATGGGGTGCCGGGCCCTCACAACCCGGTTCAGGGCACTGACGGGGTGCCCGCCCCCACACCTCGAGTCATGGTGCTGAAGGGGTGCCCGGCCCTCAAACCCCGGGTCATGTCACTGTAGGAGTGACCGGCCCTCACACCCAGTTCCATGGCACTGAAGGGGTGACCGGCTCTCACACCCTGGGTCATGTCACTGAAGGGGTTCCTGACAGTCACACCCCGGGTCATGTCACTGAATGGGTGTCCGGCACTCACAGCCCGGGCCATGGTGCTGAAGGGGTGTCCGGCACTCACACCCCGTTTCATGGCACTTAAGGGGTGCCCGGCCCTCACACCCAGGTTCATGGCACTGAAGGGGTGCCCGGCCCTCACACCCCGGGGCATGGTGCTGGAGGGTGCCCGGCCCTCACACCCCGGGTTATGTCACTGAAGGTCTGCCCTTTCGTCACAGCCCGGGTCTTGTCACTGAATCGGTGTCCGGCCCTCACACCCCGGGCCATGGTGCTGATGGAGTGCCAGGCCCTTAAACCCCGATTTATGGCACTGAAATCGAGCCAGGCCATCACACCCCGATTCATGGCACTGATATCGACCAAAGCCCCAACACACCGGGTCATGGTGCTGAAGGGGTGCTCAGCCCTCACACCCCGATTCATGGCACTGAAGGTGCCTGACCACACCACACACCGCGTCATGTGAAGGGGTGCCCGGCCTCACACCCTGGTTCGCAGTACTGTAGGGTTGCCCGGCCCTACTACCACGGGGGCATGCTCACTTGGAGGGGTGCACGGCCTCACAACCCGATTCACAGGGCACTGAAATCGACCCAAGCCCCAACACACCGGGTCATGGTGCTGAAGGGGTGCCCAACCCTCACAGCCCGATTCATGGCACTGAAGGGGTGCCCGACCCTCACACCCCGCGTCATGGGAACGGGTGCCCGGCCCTCACACCCCGGTTCGCAGCACTGTAGGGGTGCCTGGCCCTCACACCCTGTTTCATGGCACTGAAAGGGTGCCCGTCCCTCACACCCAGGGTCATGGTGCTGGAGGGGTGCCCGACCCTGACACCCCGGGTCATGTGAAGGGGTGCCCGGCCCTCACACCCTGGATCAAAGCACTGTATGGGTGCCTGGCACTCACACCCCGTTTCATGGCACTTAAGGGGTGCCCGGCCCTCACACCCCGGTTCTTGTCACTGAAAGGGTGCCCGGGCCTCACTCCCCGGGTCATGGCACTGAAGGGGAGCCAAGCCCTCACACCCCAGGTCATGGCACTGATGGGGCGCCTGGCACTCACACCCCGAGTCATGGTGCTGCAGGGGTGCCCGGCCCTCACACCCCGGGTCATGTGAAGAGGTGCCCGGCCCTCACAC
>NW_024738089.1:0-12700 GCF_018991925.1 Homarus americanus | reverse complement strand
AGTGCCGAATTTTATAGCTTTGTTGACTCCTAAATGTCCACCAATATAATCATCAGGGCCGGATTCAGGAGTGTGCAACGTGGGCAGCTGCCCAGGGGCCTCCACAATCTTGGGGCCTCCACATATTACAATATTTTATTTATTTGTTTATTCATTTGGATTATTTTTATTTTCATTCTTGAAAATTCATGTTAATCTATTCCATCACGTAAAACTATGTTCAGCAAGAAGCGTGATAGAAATTAGGCTAGCTACTCCTTGAAATTCATGAATACCTGGTTTTCCTATGAACTGTATATTTTTAATGCATGCTATTGTTTGTGTTGCTAATAATATATTTAGAATTCCAAAAATTTTTGACATGTGCGGTAGTAGCTATATCAGGGCTGGTCGACTTGAAACCACATGAATGACTTCAGTCATGTCTCACTTTTGTGTGTGTGTGTGTGTGTATTGGGAATTTGTACACTATCAATAAATATACAGTTAATTAAAAAATTTTCAGTGTTCTAATTTCCTCAATGTAACTGCATATGGCTTCAAAATTCTCCAAAGAAGTGTTCAAATTTCAAAATTTTTCCGGGGGGATTACAGCGCCCCCCGGAACTCCCAGATGTTTAGGCTCGCTTCACTCGCCGCCCCACCCTCTTGGGTAGTTATAATGAGGGAGCCTCCACAAAGAGGCTGCCCATGGGCCTCCATAGGTCTAAATCCGGCAATAATAATCATGTGCAAGTGAGAGAATATCTGGTCTGAGTTTAGTGGGCATTACAATTTGATGAATTTCACTCCAAGTCTCATTAACAGGGACATGACATGGTCGATATTTTCTCATCAAAAGTCCAGACTTGAAATAATAACAATGAGGATGGTTAGTAATCTCACCAAGTTCTACAGCTTTATCTATGTATGGCAACAAACTTGTGTCACTTATTTGAACTTCTTTTAACACTTCTTCAGTTATGGCAATATTACTTAATTCTTCTGAATTGTCAGGATTTACTTCTTGACCATCATCAAGATTATTAAGACCTAAGTCACTTGAGTCATTATTTAAATCAGAGATAGCATCTTCATTTGCATCATTTGAATCAGAAATAGGATTAGAAACAGCAGAGTCAGACGCAGCATCATGAGCACTTATACTCCTTGTCACTACACATGCTGGAAACAAGTAAGGATATTGTTTCTCTAACTGCTCAGTAGTATTATCCAGAGAAGGTGTAAGACTGACAATAGGATCAGGTACTACTCTGTCTCCTGCAATGTCATTCCCTAAAAGAAATGTAACACCCTCTACTGGCAAAGACTACTGAACTCCAACAGTAACATGATCAGAAACTAAATCCGTTTTGGGGTAAAGTTTAACCAGAGGAACAGTTATGCAACCACTAACACCCTGAAGGAGAACACTGTGTCCAGTAAAACATTCCTGGAAGGCTGGAACAATGAGGCTGTGTGAAGAAACCTGTGTTTCTTAATACATGAATAGGATATCTTGAAGAATTGTCATTACTGAAACTGAACCTTTAAATCAAACTGGCGTAAACTAATCAGAAGTAGCCTGAACACAAGGTTCAAGATCACTAGAATTACTGCTAGAACTTGAACTGAGAACTGGAGCTTTATCCTTATCTCTGAATGTTTCTTTTCTCTTTAAGATGCGGCACTCCTTGATGGTGTGACCATACAAAACTTAATTGGATCCAATGGTTTACCTGGTTCACTTTCCCTATCAGGTGGATCATTGAATGACTCTGGGACAGCGAATAAGTTAGGTAGTTGGGAGGCACCAGACACCGTTACCTTACCGCTGTTCTGGCCATGAGATTGAGGAGCTTGGGTAGCCTTTTTGTACACATCTGGACCTCTCTGCTTCGATCTGAAATGGTATTCATTGTGAGTTAAACAATAGTTCTCGGCGAGGCTGGCTGCTTTGTTTACAAAATTTATATGCAAAGGAACTTGTCTGAGAACTTCTTCAAGCAGTATCAGTTGTCCTAGCTCTTCAAAAGTGGTGACATTGCTAGCTTGGAGTCATCTTGTAAATAACCTTTCCTTAGCTCTAACAAACTCTAGGTATGTTTGCTTTTCATCCTTTTTTCAGATTCCTAAATTTCTGTCTTTACGTCTCAGGTATTTGATCATAAGCTTTAAGAACAGCGTCGTTCAACACATCATATTGAAAAGCTTGATCATCAGTAAGGTTTACAAAAACAGTTTTTGTTCTACCTAAGAATGCTGATTGAGCTAGAAAACTCCACTGTGAAATAGACCAACTCAACTCTTTGGTAATTTTCTCATATAACAGGAAGAAATTCTCAGGGTCATTATCATCAAAACTAGGTACGAATTTAACATATTTTGGGGCATCAAAAGTAGTGGCAGGTGAATTGTTTCCACTGGAAATTTGATTATTTCTAAGAAAATCCCTTTCCCTTTCCCCACTTTCCAGCTGTTTTATAGCCAATTCGTGTGCTTTCTGAGTCTTCCTATCATTTATTCTAGAATTTTAAGTTTCACCGATTCACTAGTACCTTCTTCACACAAATCTAAAACACTACCTGATAACAACTCAGCACTAACCAAATAATCAAGCACATTCTATTTAATCTCTGTTCTAGTTGCACCTGCTCTGTACTCCACTTCATAGAATTTAGCAAGAACAATCCAATCATCTTTCTTCATGTTTACATCAATCAGTTGTTCGATACTTGGGTTTTTAGTAAATACATTAACATTAAACTCCATGGTTACAATTTAAACAAGTGAATTGGTGTTGGGGTGGATCCTACCAGTTCTGGTAACAGTGTGGGGTGTGGAGGGAGGATGCAGTTCTGGTAACAGTGTGTGGGGGTGGTGTGGGGTGGATCACCTAACAGGTTCTTAGTAGTGTGAGGGGTGGTGTTGGGAGTAGGATCACTACGGTTTCACCAAGTAACAGTGTGTGGGGTGGTGTTGGGGGGAGTCACTACCAGTTTGGTAACAGTGTGTGGGGTGGTGTTGGGGGTGGATCACTACCAGTTCTGGTAACAGGCCATGTGGAGTGGTGGTGTTGGAGAGGATCACTACAGTTCTGAAGCCCAACATTGTGTGGGGTGGTGTTTTGGGGTGGATCCTGCCAGTTCACCAGGAACAGTGTGAGGGTGAGTGTTGGGGGAGGATCTACCGGACCAGCTCACAGTGTGTTGGGTGGTGTTGGGGAGGATCACTACCAGTTCTCGTAACAACAGTGTGTGGGGTGGTGTTGGGAGGATCACTGCAGTTTGGGATGGATCACTTCCAGTTCTGGGCAACACTGTGAGGTGGTGTTGGGGAGGATCACTGCCAGTTCTGGTAGTGTGTGGGGAGTGGTGTTGGGGAATCACTGCAGTTCTTGTAACGAATGGGGTGGTGTTGGGGAGGATCACTACAGTTCTGGTAGTGTGAGGGTGGTGTTGGGGAGGATCTTTCTGGTTCTGGTAGCAGTGTGAGGGGGTGGTGCTGGGAGAGATCCACTTTCCAGTTTTATGGCACATGTGGGGGTTGTGTTGGGAGATCACTACCAGTTCTGGTAACAGTGTGTAGGGGTGGTGAGGGAGGATCACTACCAGTTCTGGTAGCAAGTCAGGGGGTGGTGTTGGGGGGAGGATCTCACTGCCAGTTCTGTGGTAACGGTGTGTGGCCAAATGTGTGGGGTGGATCACTGCAAAACTGGTAACAGTGTGGGGTGGTGTTTGAGATGAGATCACCACAGTTCTGAAGTGACAGTGTGTGGGGGTGGTGGGAGGATCACCAGTTCTGGTGAACAGTGTGTGTGGGGTGGGTGTTGGGGATGGATCACTGCAGTTCTGGTAACAGTGTGTGGGGTGGTGTTGGGAGGAGGATCACTGCAGGTTTCTGTGTGTTTGTGGGAATTGAGGTGTTTTGGGGTGGATCTCTACCAGTTCTGCAGACAGTGTGAGAGATTGGTGTTGGGGAGGATCCTGCAGTTCTGTGGTAACAGTGTGTTGGGTGGTGTTGGGGGAGGATCACTGCAGTTCTGGTGGCAGTGTGTGCAGAATTGAGCTGGAGGATCACTACTGTGGTTTGGGGAGGATGCCTGGTTCTGGCACTTGCATGAGGTGGTGTTGGGGGGAGGATCTGTGTTCTGGGCGGCCAGTGTGTGGGGTGGTGTTGGGGAGGATCTACCAGTTCTTGTAACAGTGTGAGGGTGGTGTTGGGAGGATCTTTGCAGTTCTTGTAACAGTGTGTGGGGGTGGTGTTGGGAGGATCACTACAGGTCTGAAGTATGCAAGACAGTGTTGGGGGAAGATCTACCAGTTCTGGTAGCAGTGTGTGGGGTGGTGTTGGGGAGGATCACTACCAGTTCTGGTAACAGTCATGTATGGGGTGGTGTTGGGGGAGGGATCACTACTACCAGTTCTGGTAACAGTGTGTGGCAGTGGAGAATGCGGGGGATCACTACCAGTTCTGTGTGTAACAGTGTGTGAGTGGAGATACAGGAGGATCTACAGTTCCTGGTAACAGTGTGAAGAGGGTGGTGTTGGGGAGGATCACACTACAGTTCTGTTAACAGTGTGAGGGGTGGTGGTGGGGGGAGGATCACTACCAGTTCTGGGTGCAGTGTGTGCAGGAGGTAGTGTTGGGAGGATCACTACTAATTAGTAACAGTGTGAGGGTGAGTGGTGGGGGAGGATCACTACAGTTCTAGTATGAATGTAGAGTTTGTGGAGGAGGATCACTACCAGTTCTGGTAACAGTGTGAGGTGGTGTTGGGGGGAGGATCTGCCAGTTCTAGTGGCAGTCGTGAGGGGTGGTGTTGGGGGAGGATCACTACCAGTTCTGGTAACAGTGTGAGAAATTGGTTTTGGGGGAGGACCACTTTCCACAGTTCTGGTAACACTGTGAGGAATTAGTGTTGGGAGGATCACTACCAACTCTGGTAAAGATGTAATGAGGTGGTGTTGGGGAGGATCACTACCAGTTCTGGTAACAGTGTGAAGGGTGTTGGGGTGAGGATCTACAGTTCTGGTAACAGTGTGAGGGGTGGTGTTGGGGAGGATCACTGCCAGCTCTGGTAACAGTGTGAGGGGTGTTGTTGGGGGAGGATCACTACAGTTCTGGTAACAGTGTCTGGGGAGTGATGTGGGGAGGATCACTACGGTTCTAGTAGTGTGTGGGGTGGTGTTGGGGTGGATCACTGCAGTTCTGGTAACAGTGTGAGGAGGTGGTGTGTGCAGGGGGTGGATCCTACCCAGTTCTAGTAGCAGTGTTGGGGGTGGATCACTACCAGATTCTAGTAACAGTGTGAGGTGGGGTGTTGGGGAGGATCACTGCAGTTCTGGTAACAGTGTGAGGGGTGGTGCTGGGGGGAGGTGCTACGGTCTGGTAGCAGTGTGTGGGGTGGTGTTGGGGGGAGGATCACTACCAGTTCTGTGTGGCACAGTGTGAGGGGCAGTGTTGGGGGGAGGATCACTGCAGTTCTGGTAACAGTGTGGGGTGGTGTTGGGAGGATCACTACCAGTTCTGGTAACAATGAGGGAATTGGTGTTGGGGGAGGATCACTACCAGTTCTGCTAACAGTGTCCAATAGGGTGGTGTTGGGGAGGATCGCTGTATTCTGTTAACAGTGTGTGGGGTGGTAATGGAGAGAGAAGATCACTACCAGTTCTGGCAGCACTGTGAGGGGTGGTGTTGGGGGTAGGATCACTACCAGTTCTGTGCAGCAGTGTGTGGGGTGGTGTTGGGGGTGGATCACTACAGTTCTGTGGCAACAGTGTTGGGGGTGCAATTTCTGGTAACAGTGTGAGAGGAGGTGGTGTTGGGGGAGGATCACTACCAGTTCTACTAGTAGCTGGTATGAGAATTGGTGCTGGGGGAGGATCACTGGTTCTGGTAGCAGTGTGAGCAGTGGTGTGCAGAAGATCACTACAGTTTTGTAACAGTGTGTGGGGTGGTGTTGGGGTGGATCACTGCACCAGTTCTGGGCGCAGTGTGAGGTGGTGTTGGGGTGGATCACTGCAGTTCTGGTAACAGTGTTGGGATACTACAATTCTGTGCTTAGTGTGGGGGAGATGGTGTTGGGGGAGGTCCCACTACCAGTTCAGCTTGAGTGTGAGAGGTGGTGCTGGGGAGGAGGATCACTACCAGTTCATGGTAACAGTGTGGGGGTGGTGTTGGGGGAGGATCACTGCAGTTTTTATGTAACAGTGTGTTGCAGGTGGTGTTGGGGGGCTGCCAGTTCTGGTAACAGTGTGGGGTGGTGGGGAGGATCACTGCCAGTTCTGGTAACAGTGTGAGGGTGTGGTGTTGGGGGAGGATCACTGCAGTTCTGGTATTTAACAGTGTGTGGGGTGGTGTGGGGGTGGATCACTGCAGTTCTGGTAACAGTGTGGGGGGTGGTGGGGTAGGATCACTGCAGTTCTACTAGTAATGTGTGGGGTGTGTGGTGTTGGGGAGGATGCCTACCAGTTCTGGTAACAGTGTGTGGGGTGGTGTTGGGGAGGATCACTGCAAGTTTGGGGAGGATCACTACCAGTTCTGGTAGTATTAACACTGTATGAGGGGTGGTGTTGGGAGGATCACAGCCAGTTCTGGTAACAGTGTGTGGGGTGGGTGTTAGGGAGGGATCACTGCAGTTCTTGTAACAGTGTGAGGGTGGTGTTGGGGGAGGATCACTACCAGTTCTTATGTAGTGTGTGCGAGAGGTGGTGTTTGGGGGGAGGATCTCACTACCAATTCTGGTAACAGTGTAAGGGGTGGTGTTGGGGAGATCACTGCACCAGTTCTGGTAACAGTGTGTGGGAGGTGTTAGAGTATCACTACCAGTTCTGGTAACAGTGTGTGGGAGTGGTGGGGAGGATCACTACCAGTTCTGGTAACAGTGTGGGGTGCAGGTGGGGAGGATCACTACCAGTTCTGGTAACAGTGTGACAGAGGGTGTGGTGGTGTTGGGAGGATCACTACAGTTCTGGTAACAGTGTGTGGGGAGTGGTGTTGGGGGAGGATCACTACCAGTTCTTGTAACAGTGTGAGGGGCAGTGGTGGGGAGATACTACCAGTTCTATTAACAGTGTGTGGGAGAACTGGTGTTGGGAGGATACTGCAGTTTTGTGTGATGTGAGGGGGAGGTGAGGTGTTGGGGGAGGATCACTACCGATTCTGGCCAACAGTGTGAGGAGTATTGAGTGTGTGTGTAGAGAGGTCACTACCAGTTCTGGTGGCAGTGTGAGGGGGAGTGTTGGGGGAGGTCTACCAGTTCAACAGTGTGTATGAGGGGTGGTGTTGGGGAGATCACTACCAGTTCTGGTAACAATGTGGGGGGTGGTTTGGGAGGATCACTACAGTTCTGGTATTGTA
This sequence comes from Homarus americanus, assembly GCF_018991925.1. Lineage (NCBI taxonomy): Eukaryota > Metazoa > Arthropoda > Malacostraca > Decapoda > Nephropidae > Homarus > Homarus americanus. The sequence goes on along the minus strand of NW_024738089.1, from coordinate 5,359 downwards.
ACACTGTGAGGGGTGGAGTGTGGGAGGATCACTGCCAGTTCTGGTAACAGTGTGAGGTTGGTGTTGGGGAGGATCACTACCAGCTCTAGTAACAGTGTGAGGAGGTGTTGTTGGGGGAGGATCACTACCAGTTCTGGTAACAGTGTCTGGGGTATTCTTAGAGAATCACTACCAGTTCTAGTAACAGTGTGGGAATTGGTGTTGGGGTGGATCACTACCAGTTCTGGTAACAGTGTGAGGGGGTGGTGTTGGGGGTGGATGCTACCAGTTCTGGTGTATGTAGTGTGTTGGGGTGGATCACTACCAGTTCTGGTAACAGTGTGTGGGGTGGTGTTGGAGGATCACTGCAGTTCTGGTAACAGTGTGAGGGTGGTGTTGGGGGAGATCACTGCAAGTTCTGGTAACAGTGTGTGGGGTGGTGTGGGGGTGGATCACTTTCCAGTTCTGAAGTAACAGTGTGAGGTGAGTGTTGGGGTGGGATCACTACCAGTTCTGGTAACAGTAGTAATGAAGTGTGGTGTTGGGAGGATCACTACCAGTTCTGAAGTAACAGTGTGTGGGGGTGGTGTGTTGGGGTGGATCACTACCAGTTCTCTGGTAACAATGTGTGGGGTGTGGTGTTGGGAGGATCACTGCAGTTCTGGTAACATTGTGTGCTGGTGTGGGGTGGATGCTGCAGTTCTGGGAACAGTGTGAGGGGGTGGTGTTGGGGGGAGGATACTGCAGTTCTGGTATTAACAGTGTGTGTTGGGTGTGGTGTTGGGGGAGGATCTACCAGTTCTCTGGTAACAGTGTGTGGGGTGGTGGTGTTGCGGGAGGATCACCTACCAGTTTGGGAGGATCACCAGTTCACCGGTAACACTGTGAGGTGGTGTTGGGGGAGGATCACAGCCAGTTCTGGTAACAGTGTCATGGAATTTGGTGTTGGGGAGATCACTACCAGTTCTTGTAACAGTGTGAGAGTGTGGGGGAGATCCTGCACAGTTCTTGTAACAGTATGAGGTGGAGGTGTTGGGGAGGGATCACTCACCAGTTCTGGTAACAGTGTGTGGGGGTGGTGTTGGGGAGGATCACTGCACTTCTGTTAACAGTGTGAGAGGTGGTGTTGGGGGAGATCACTACCAGTTCTGGTAACAGTGTGTGTGCGGTGGTGTTGGGGGGTGGATCACTACCAGTTCTACAAGTATGTGTGGGGTGGTGTGGGGGAGGATCCTACCAGTTCTGTTAACAGTGTGTGCAGAGTGGTGTTGGGGGAGGATGCTGCAGTTCTGGTAACCCAGTGTGTGGGGGTTGGTGTTGGGAGGATCTTTCTGGTTCTGGTAACAGTGTGTTGTTGGGTGATGTTGGGAGTATCACTGCACCAGTTCTGGTAACAGAGTGAGGGTGGTGTTGGGAGACCTTCTGCAGTTCTGGTAAGCAGTGTGTGGGGTGGTGTGGGGTGGATCACTACCAGTTCTGGTAACAGTGTGGGGAATGCGGTGTTGGGGGGAAGATCACTGCAGTTCTGGTATTGTAACAGTGTGTGTGGGGTGTGTTGGGGACAATCACTAGCATTTCCTGGTAACAGTGTGTTGGGTGGTGTTGGGGAGGATCACTACCTGTTCTGGTAACAGTGTGTGAGGTGGTGTTCGGGGTGGATCACTGCAGTTCTGTGCAACGTGTGAGGTGAGTGTTGGGGTGGATCACTGCAATTCTAGTAACAGTGTGTGGGGTGTGGGGAGGATCACTGCCAGTTCTGGTAACAGTGTATGGGAGGAGGTGTTTGTTGAGGTGGATCACTACCAGTTCTTGTAACAGTGTGAGGTGTTGGGAGGATCACTGCAGTTCTGTTAACAGTATGTGGGGTGGGGTTGGGGAGGATCACTACCAGTTCCTGATAACACTGTGAGGGGGTGGTGTTGGGGAGGATGCAGTTCTGGTCACAGTGTGAGGGTGGTGTTGGGGGAGGATCACTACCGCTGGTGGCTTTGTGATGTGAGAGGTGGTGTTGGGGAGGATCACTACAGTTCTGTGTGTAGTGTGGGGGGTGGTGGTGACTGGGGAGATTACTACCAGTTCAGGTGGCAGTGCGTAGGGTGGTGTTGGGGAGGATCCTGCAGTTCTGGTATCAGTGTGTGGGTGGTGTTGGGGTGGATCACTGCAGTTCTGGTAACAGTGTGTGGGGTGGTGGCCCAGGAGGATACTACCAGTTATGTTAACAACAGAGGTGTGGTGTTGGGGAGGATCACTTCCAGTTCTGGTAACAGTGTGTGGGGTGGTGGTGGGTTGGGGATCTCACCAGTTATGGTGACAACAGTGTGTGGGGTGGTGTTGGGGAGGATCACTGCAGTTCTGAAGTGTGTAGTGTGTTGGGTGGTGTTGGGAGGATCACTTCCAGTTCTGGTAACAGCAGTGTGTGTGCAGGGGAGGTGGTGGGGTGATCACTACCAGTTCTACAAAGCAACAGTGTCCCAGGGGTGGTGTTGGGGGAGGATCACTGCTACCAGTTCTGGCTTTCTGGTGTGTGTGTGGGGAGGTGGTGGGGTAGATCCACTGCAGTTCCTGGTAACAGTGTGTGGGGTGGTGTTGGGGGAGGATCACAACCAGTTCTGGTAACAGTGTGGCTGGGGGTGGTGTTGGGAGATTCCACTGCAGTTCTGGTAACAGTGTGTTAGGTGGTGTTGGGAGGATCACTGCAGTTCTGGTAACGAGGCTGTGGGGTGGTGTTCAGGTGGATCACTACCAGTTCTGGTAGCAGTGTGAGGTGGTGGTAGGGGCTGGATCACTACCAGTTCTGGTAACAGTGTGTGGGAGGTGGTGTTCAGGAGGATCACTACCAGTTCTGGTAACAGTGTGTAGAATTAGTGTTGAGGGTGAGATCACTACCATTTCTGGTAACAGTGTGAAAGGAATTGTGGTGTTGGGGGAGGATCACTACCAGTTCTGGTAACAGTGTGTTGGGTGGTGTTAGAGAGAGAGATCACTATCAGTTCTGGTAACAGTGTGTGGGGTGGTGTTGGGGGTGGATCACTACCAGTTCTAGTAACAGTGTGTGGGGTGGTGTGGAGGGGAGGATCACTGCAGTTCGTGGCAACAGTGTGTGTGCAGGGTGGTGTGGGGGTGGATCACTACCAGTTCTGGCAACAGTGTAGAGGGTGTGAACATTGGGAGGATCACTGCAGTTCTGACAGTGTGTGGGGTGGTGTTGGGGGAGATTCACTGCAGTTCATTGTTAAAAGTGTATTTGGGTGGTGTTGGGAGGATTACTGCCAGTTCACAGAAGTAGCAGTGCTTGGGGTGGTGATCAGGGTGGATCACTACAGTTCTGAGAAAGTAACAAGTGTAGAGGGGGTGGTGTTGGGGTGGATCACTACCAGTTCTGGTGTGGTGTGGCCAGAGACAATTGTTCGGGGAGGATCTACCAGTTCTGGTAACAGTGTGTGGGGTGGTGTTGGGGGTGGATCACTTCTGCCATTTCTGTGTAGTGTGAAGAGGTGGTGTTGGGGAGGATCACTACCAGTTCTGGTAACAGTGTGTTGTTGGTGGTGGGGAGGATCACTATCAGTTCTGGTAACAGTGTGTGGGGTGGTGGGGTGGATCACTGCAGTTCTGGTAACAGTGTGTGGGAATTGGTGTGGAGGAGGATCACTGCAGTTCTGGTAACAGACAGTGTGTGCAGGAGGTGGTGTGGGGTGGATCACTGCCAGTTCTGGTGGCCAACAGTCAACCAGGGGTGGTGTTGGGGAGGATCACTGCCAATTTCGTAACAGTGTGTGGGGGTGGTGTTGGGGGGTGGATCACTACCAGTTCTGGGCTGAGTCGTGTGGGGTGGTGTTGGGAGGAGGATCACTACCAGTTCTGGTAACATTGTGTGGGGTGGGGTGTTTTGGGGTAGATCACTGCCAGTTCTGGGGAACAGTGTGAGGGGGTGGTGTTGGGGGAGGATCACTGCAGTTCTGGGGTAACAGTGTGTGTTGGGTGGTGTTGGGGAGGATCACTGCCAGTTCTGGTAAGCACAGTGTGTGGGGGTGTGGTGTTGGGGGAGGATCACTACCAGTTTTGGAAAGTCACTACAGTTCACAAAGTAACACTGTGAGGGGTGGTGTTGGGGGAGGATCTTGAGTTCTGTAGTAACAGTGTGTGGGGTGTGGTGTTGGGGGAGGATCACTACCCATTCTTGTAACAGTGTGTGGGGTGGTGTTGGGGAGGATCACACTACAAGTTCTGGTAACAGTGGTGTTGAGGGAGGATCTCTACCAGTTCTGGTAACTTAGTCAGGGGGTGGCAGTGCTGGGGAGGATCCACTGCCAGTTCTGGTAACAAATGTGAGGGTAGTGTTGGGGGAGGATCACTGCCAGTTTTTGTAACAGTGTGTGGGGTGGTGTTGGGGAGGATCACTGCCAGTTCTGGTAACAGTGTGTAGGGTGGTGTGGGGGAGGATCTGCTACCAGTTCTGGTAGCAGTGTGAGGATGGTGTTGGGATCTACCAGTTCTGGTAACAGTGTGGGCTCGTGTGGGGTGGATCACTACCAGTTCTAGTAGCATGTAGAGGATGAGTGTTGGTGAGATCCAGTTCTGGTAACAGTGTGTGTGCAGAATTGGTGTTGGGGAGGATCACTACCAGTTCTGGTAACAGTGTGTGGGAGGTGGTGTTGGGGTGGATCACTGCAAGTTCTGGTAACAGTGTGTGGGGTGGTGTTGGGAGGAGGATCACTGCCCCAGTTCTGGTAACATTGTGTGGGGTGGTGTTTGGGGTGGATCACTACAGTTCTGGGGAACAGTGTGAGGTGGTGTTGGGGAGATCACTACCAGTTCTGGTAACAGTGTGTTGGGTGTGGTGGCCAGGAGGATGCTACCAGTTCTGGTAACAGTGTGTGCAAGGGTGGTGTTGGGAGGATCACTACCAATGAGTTTGGGGAGATCACTACCAGTTCTGGTAACACTGTGGTGTTGGGGGAGGATCACTGCCAGTTCTAGGCTAGCAGTGTGGCAAGAATTGTTGGGAGGATCACTACACCAGTTGCCTAGCTGTAACAGTGTGTGGGGTGGTGTTGGGGGAGGATCTCACTGCAAGTTCTGGTAACAGTGTGAGGGGGTGGTGTTGGGGGAGAGATCACTACCAGTTCTGGTAACAGTGTGGGGGTGGTGTTGGGGGAGGATCTACCAGTTCTGGTAACAGTGAGGGGGTGAGTGTTGGGGGAGATCACTGCAGTTCTGTTAACAGTGTCAGGGGAGTGGTGGGGAGGATCACTACAGTTCTGGTAACAGTGTGGGGAATTGGTGTTGGTGAGAGGATCACTGCTCTAGTGTTGGAGGAGGATCACTACCAGTAGTGGTAACAGTGTGAGGTGGTGTTGGGGGAATGCTACCAGTTCTGGTA
>NW_024738088.1:0-12901 GCF_018991925.1 Homarus americanus | reverse complement strand
GTTGGTCTGATCACCTAAGCGGCACTCGTGGTCCCCATTAGAGGTTCACGGCGCCATTAGCTCGTTGAACAGGCTTTGTGTGAAATATAGCAGAGTCTAGGACTGCTTTTATTGTCCTGGTGGCTCAGAGGTAGCATTCCCCGGTCACAATTTAAGATCGTGGGTTCAAATCCTGGTGGCGTGAGGTGTTGATTAAATGTAGAAGTCCGCGTGCTTTTTTGGGCTAATGAAATATACATGGATCCTCGGGTTTCGAAACCGGATTTGGTAAAACATTGCTCTGATCACCTAAGCGGCACGGGTGGTCCCCATTAGAGGTTCATGGCGCCATAAGGTCGTTGAACAGGCTTTGTGTGAAATATAGCAGAGTCTAAGACTGCTTTTATTGTCCTGGTGGCCCAGAGGTAGCGTTCGCCGGTCACAATTATAAGATCGTGGGTTCAAATCCTGGTGGGGTGAGGTGTTGATTAAAATGTAGAAGTCCGCTGTGCTTTATTGGGATAATGAAATATATATGGATCCTTCTTATTTCAAGCCGCATTTGGTAAAATGTTGGTCTGATCACCTAAGCGCACCTCGTGGTCCCCATTAGAGGTTCACGGCGCCATAAGCTCGCTGGAACAGGCTTTGTGTGAAATAAAGCAGAGTCTAGGAATGCTTTTATTGTCCTGGTGGCCCAGAGGTAGCGTCCCCCGGTCACAATTATAAGATCGTGGGTTCAAATCCTGTTGGGGTGAGGTGTTGATTATATGTAGAAGTCTGCGTGCTTTATTGGACTAATGAAATATATATGGATCCTCAGGTTTCGAAGCCGCATTTGGTTAAACGTTGCTCTGATCACCTAAGCGGCACGGGTGGTCCCCATTAGAGGTTCACGGCGCCATAAGCTCGTTGAACATGCTTTGTGTGAAATAAAGCAGAGTCTAGGAATGATTTTATTGTCCTGGTGGCCCAGAGGTAGCGTTCCCCGGTCACAATTATAAGATCGTGGGTTCAAATCCTGGTGAGGTGAGGTGTTGATTAAATGTAGAAGTCCGTGTGCTTTATTGGGCTAATGAAATATATATGGATCCTTCTTGTTTCGAAGCCGCATTTGGTAAAATGTTGGTCTCATCACCTAAGCAGCACGGGTGGTCCCCATTAGAGGTTCACGGCGCCATAAGCTCCTTGAACAGGCTTTGTGTGCAATATAGCAGAGTCTAGGACTGCTTTTATTGTCCTAGTGGCCCAGAGGTAGCGTTCCCCGGTCACAATTATAAGATCGTGGGTTCAAATCCTGGTGGGGTGAGGTGTTGATTATATGTAGAAGTCCGCGTGCTTTATTGGGCTAATGAAATATATATAGATCCTCGTGTTTCGAAGCCAGATTTGGTAAAACGTTGCCCTGATCACCTAAGCGGCACGGGTGGTCCCCATTAGAGGTTCATGGCGCCATAATGTCGTTGAACAGGCTTTGTGTGAAATATAGTAGAGTTTAGGACTGCTTTTATTGTCCTGGTGGCCCAGAGGTAGCATACCCCGGTCACAATTATAAGATCGTGGGTTTGAATCCTGGTAGGGTGAGGTGTTGATTATATGTAGAAGTCCGAGTGATTTATTGGGCTAATGAAATATTTATGGATCCTCCTTGTTTCGAAGCCGGATTTGGTAAAACGTTGCTCTGATCACCTAAGCGGCATGGGTGGTCCCCAGTAGAGGTTCACGATGCCATAAGCAAGTTGAACAGGCTTTGTGTGAAATATAGCAGAGTCTAGGAATGCTTTTATTGTCCTGGTGGCCCAGAGGTAGCGTCCCCCGGTCACAATTATAAGATCGTGGGTTCAAATCCTGGTGGGGTGAGGTGTTCATTATATGTAGAAGTCCGCTTGCTATATTGGGCTAATGAAATATATATGGATCCTCGTGTTTCGAAGCCGCATTCGGTAAAACGTTGCTCTGATCACCTAAGTGGCACGGGTGGTCCCCATTAGAGGTTCACGGCGCTATGCTTTCCGTTGAACAGGCTTTGTGTGAAATATAGCAGAGTCTAGGACTGCTTTTATTGTCCTAGTGGCCCAGAGGTAGCGTCTCCCGGTCACAATTATAAGATCGTGGGTTCAAATCCTGGTAGGGTGAGGTGTTGATTATATGTAAAAGTCCGCGTGCTTTATTGGGCTAATGAAATATATATGGATCCTCGTGTTTCGAAACCGGATTTGGTAAAATGTTGCTCTGATCACCTACGCGGCACGGGTGGTCCCCATTAGAGGTTCATGGCGCCATAAGGTCGTTGACCAGGCTTTGTGTGAAATATAGTAGAGTCTAGGACTGCTTTTATTGTCCTGGTGGCCCAGAGGTAGCGTTCCCCGGTCACAATTATAAGATCGTGGCTTCAAATCCTGGTGGGGTGAGGCTTTGATTATATGTAGAAGTCTGCGTGCTTTATTGGACTAATGAAATATATATGGATCCTCGGGTTTCAAAGCCGCATTTGGTTAAACGTTGCTCTGATCACCTAAGCGGCACGGGTGGTCCCCTATAGTGGTTCACAGTGCCGTAAGCTCGCTGAACAGGCTTTGTGAAATATAGCAGAGTTCCGCACTGCTTTTTATTGTCCTATACCCAGAGGTAGCATTCCCTGGTCAATTATAAGATCGGGTTCAAATCCTGCGGGTGTGAGGTGGTTAATTATATGTAGAAGTGCTGCGTTTTATTGCTAATGAAATATATATATGGATCTCCTCCTTGTTTCAAGACGGATTTGGTAAAACGTTGCTCTGATCACCTTAAGCGCAGCCTGGTGGTCCCATTAGAGGTTCACGGCGCCATAAGCTCGTTGAACAGGCTTTGTGTGAAATATAGCCGAGTCTAGGACTACTTTTATTGTCCTGGTGGCCCAGAGGTAGCATTCCCCGGTCACAATTATAAGATCGTGGGTTCAAGTCCTGGTGGGGTGAGGTGTTGGTTAAATGTAGAAGTCCGCGTGCTTTATTGGGATAATAAAATATATATGGATCCTTCTTGTTTCGAAGCCTCATTTGGTAAAATGTTGGTCTGATCACCTAAGCGGCACTCGTGGTCGCCTTTAGGAGTGTCTGACAGCCATAAGCCTATGGAACAAGCTTAGTGAAATATAGCAGAGTCTAGGACTGCTTATTGTCCTAGTGGCCCAGAGGTAGAAGGCTACGGGCCACAATTATAAGATCGTGGGTTCAAATCCCAGGTGAGGTGTTGATTATATGTAGAAGTCTGCGTGTTTTATTGGACTAATGAAACATATATGGATCCTCGGGTTTCGAAGCCGCATTTGGTTAAACGTTGCTCTGATCACCTAAGCGGCACGGGTGGTCCCCTATAGTGGTTCACAGTGCCGTAAGCTCGTTGAACAGGCTTTGTGTTAAATATAGTAGAGTCTAGCACTGCTTCTATTGTCCTGGTGGCCCAGAGGTAGCGTCCCCCAGTCACAATTATAAGATTGTGGGTTCAAATCCTGGTGGGGTGAGGTGTTGATTATATGTAGAAGTCCGCGTGCTTTAATGGTCTAATGAAATATATATGGATCCACGGGTTTCGAAGCCAAATTTGGTAAAACGTTGCTCTGATCACCTAAGCTGCATGGGGGGTCCCCATTAGATGTTCACGGCGTCATAAGCTCGTTGAACAGGCTTTGTGTGAAATATAGCAGAGTCTAGGAATGCTTTTAATGTCCTGGTGGGCCAGAGGTAGCGTTCCCCGGTCACAATTAGAAGATCGTGGGTTCGAATCCTGGTGGGGTGAGGTGTTGATTATATGAAGAAGTCCGCGTGCTTTATTGGGCTAATGAAATATATATGGATCCTCGTGTTTCGAAGCCGCATTTGGTAAAACGTTGCTATGATCACCTAAGCGGCATGGGTGGTCCCCATTAGAGGTTCACGGAGCCATAAGCTCGTTGAACAGGCTTTGTGTGAAAAATAGCAGAGTCTAGGACTGCTTTTATTGTCCTGGTGGGCCAGAGGTAGCATTCCCCGGTCACAATTAGAAGTTCGTTGGTTCGAATCCCGGTGGGGTGAGGTGTTGATTATATGAAGAAATCCGCGTGCTTTATTGGGCTAATGAAAAAAATATGGATCCTCGTGTTTCGAAGCCGCATTTGGTAAAATGTTTGTCTGATCACCTAAGCGGCACGGGTGGTCCCCATTAGAGTTCACAAGCCATAAGCCTGTTGAACAGGTTTCGTAGTGAAATATAGCAGTTCCAGTAATTCTGCTTATTGTCCTGGTGGCCCAGAGGTAGCGCTCCCCGGGTCAAGAAATTATAAGATCGTGGGTTCAAATCCCGGTAAGTGAGGTGCTGATTAAATGTAGAAGTCCGGTTTATTGGGCTAATGAAATATATATGGATCCTTCTTTTTTCGAAGCCGCATTTGGTAAAATGTTGGTCTGATCACCTAAGCGGCACTCGTGGTCCCCATTTGAGGTTCACGGCGCCATAAGCTCGTTGAACAGGCTTTGTGTGAAATATAGCAGAGTCTAGGACTGCTTTTATTGTCCTGGTGGCCCAGAGGTAGCATTCCCCGGTCACAATTATAAGATCGGGGGTTCAAATCCTGGTGGGTTGAGGTGTTGATTATATGTAGAAGTCTGCTTGCTTTATTGGGCTAATGAAATATTTATGGATCCTCCTTGTTTCGAAGCCGCATTTGGTAAAACGTTGCTCTGATCACCTAAGCGGCACGGGTGGTCCCCATTAGAGGTTCACGGTGCCATAAGCCCGTTGAACATGCTTGTGTGAAATATAGCAAAGTCTAGAATGCTTTAGTGTCCCAGGGCCAGAGGTAGCGTTCTCGGTCACACTAGAAGATGGTGTCTGAACTTGCGGGGGTGATGTGTTGATTATATGAAGAAGTCCGCTGCGGCTTTTATTGGGCTAATGAAATATATATGATCTCGTGGTTTTGAAGTCGATTGCAAAACCGTTGCTCTGATCACCTAAGGCATGGGTGGTCCTCTATTAGAGGTTCACGGCGCCATAAGGTCGTTGAACAGTCTTTGTGTGAAATATAGTAGAGTGTAGGACTGCTTTTATTGTCCTGGTGGCCCAGAGGTAACATACCCCGGTCACAATTATAAGATCGTGGGTTTGAATCCTGGTAGGGTGAGGTGTTGATTATATGTAGAAGTCCAAGTGATTTATTGGGCTAATGAAATATATATGGATCCTCGTATTTCGTAGCCGGATTTGGAAAAACGTTGCTCTGATCACCTAAGCGGCAAGGGTGGTCCCCATTAGAGGTTCACGGTGCCATAAGCCCGTTGAACAGGCTTTGTGTGAAATATAGCAGAGTCTAGGAATGCTTTTTTTGTCCTGGTGGCCCAGAGGTAGCGTCCCCCGGTCACAATTATAAGATCGTGGGTTCAACCTGGTGGTGGGTGCTGATTATAGTAGAAGTCCATGCATATATTGGGCTAATGAAATATATATGGATCCTCGTGTTTCGAAGCCGCATTCGGTAAAACGTTGCTCTGATCACCTAAGTGGCACGGGTGGTCCTCATTAGAGGTTCACGGCGCCATAAGCTCGTTGAACAGGCTTTGTGTGAAATATAGCAGAGTCTAGGACTGCTTTTATTGTCCTGGTGGCCGAGAGGTAGCATTCCCCGGTCACAATTTAAGATCGTGGGTTCAAATCCTGGTGGGGTGAGGTGTTGATTAAATGTAGAAGTCCGTGTGCTTTATTGGGCTCATGAAATATACATGGATCCTCGGGTTTCGAAACCGGATTTGGTAAAACGTTGCTCTGATCACCTAAGCGGCACGGGTGGTCCCCATTAGAGGTTCACGGCGCCATAAGCTCGTTGAACATGCTTTGTGTGAAATATAGCAGAGTCTAGGATCAGTTTTATTTTCCTGGTGGCCTGTGAGGTAGCGCTCGCTAGTCACAATTATAAGATCGTGGGTTCAAACCCGGTGGGGTGAGGGTGTTGATTAAATGTAGAAGTCCGCGTGGCTTTATTGGGATAATGAAATATATATGGATCCTTCTTGTTTCGAAGTCGATTTGCAAAATGTTGGTCTGATCACCTGCTGCACTCTCGTGGGTCCCCATTAGAGGTTCACGGCGCCATAAACTCGTTGAACAGGCTTTGTGTGAAATATAGCAGAGTCTAGGACTGCTTTTATTGTCCTGGTGGCCCAGAGGTAGCATTCCCCGGTCACAATTATAAGATCGCGGGTTCAAATCCTGGTGGGGTGAGGTGTTGATTATATGTAGAAGTCTGCGTGCTTTATTGGGCTAATGAAAATTATATGGATCCTCGGGTTTCGAAGCCGCATTTGGTAAAACGTTGCTCTGATCACCTAAGCGGCACGGGTGGTCCCCATTAGAGGTTCACGGCGCCATAAGCTCGTTGAACATGCTTTGTGTGAAATATAGCAGAGTCTAGGAATGCTTTTATTGTCCTGGTGGCCCAGAGGTAGCGTTCCCCGGTCACAATTATAAGATCGTGCGTTCAAATCCTGGTGGGGTGAGGTGTTGATTAAATGTAGAAGTCCGCGTGCTTTATTGGGCTAATGAAATATATATGGATCCTTCTTGTTTCGAAGCCGCATTTGGTAAAATGTTGGTCTCATCACCTAAGCAGCACGGGTGGTTCCCATTAGAGGTTCACGGCGCCATAAGCTCGTTGAACAGGCTTTGTGTGAAATATAGTAGAGTCTAGGACTGCTTTTATTGTCCTGGTGGCCCAGAGGTGAAGGGTTCCCCGGTCACAATTATAAGATCAGGGTTCAAATCCTGGTGGGGTGAGGTAGTTACAGCGTAGAAGTCCGCTGCGTTTTATTGGGGCTAATGAAATATAAGGGCGGTCCTCTGTCGGGCCACAGACGGTGTAAAAATGCTGCCCTGATCACCTTAAGCGCACGGGTGGTCCCCATTAGAGTGTCTATGGCGCCATGGGCACGTTGAACAGGCTTTGTGAAATATAGTAGAGTCTAGGACTGCTTTTATTGTCCCAGGCCCAGGAGGTAGCATACCCGGTCACAATTATAAGATCGTGGGTTTGAACTCTGGTAGGGGTGAGGTGTTGATTATATGTAGAGTTCCAGAAAGTGATTTATTGGGCTAATGAAATATTTAGGATCTCCTTGTTTCGGCCGATTTGGTAAAACGTTGCTCTGATCACCTAAGCTGCACGGATGGTCCCCATTAGAGGTTCACAGCGCCATAAGCTCGTTGAACAGGCTTTTTGTGAAATATAGCAGAGTCTAGGACTACTTTTATTGTCCTGGTGGCCCAGAGGTAGCGTTCCCCGGTCACAATTAGAAGATCGTGGGTTCGAATCCTGGTGGGGTGAGGTGTTGATTATATTTAGAAGTCCGCCTGTTTTTTTGGGCAAATGAAATATATATGGATCCTCGTGTTTTGATGCCGCATTTGGTAAAACGCTGCTCTGATCACCTAAGCGGCACAGGTGGTCCCCATTAGAGGTTCACGGCGCCGAAGCTCGCTGAACAGGCTTTTGTGTGAAATATAGTAGTCTAGCACTGCCTTTATTATCCTAGTGGCCCAGGAGGTAGCATTCCCCGTCACAATTATAAGATCGTGGGTTCAAATCCTGGTGGGGGTGAGGTGTTGATTATATGTAGAATTTCGCGTGCTTTATTGGGCTAATAAAAAATATATGGATCCTCGGGTTTCGAAGCCGCATTTGGTAAAACGTTCCTCTGATCACCTAAGCGGCACGGGTGGTCACCATTAGAGGTTTACGGCGCCATAAGCTCGTTGAACAGGCTTTGTGTGAAATATAGCATAGTCTAGGAATGCTTTTAGTTTCCTGGTGGCCCAGAGGTAGTGTCCCCCGGTCACAATTATAAGACAGTGGGTTCAAATCCTGGTGGGGTGAGGTGTTGATTATATGTAGAAGTCCGCGTGCTTTATTGGGCTAATGAAATATATATGGATCCTCGTTTTTCGAAGCCGCATTTGGTAAAAGTTGCTCTGATCACCTAAGCGGCATGGGTGGTCCCCATTAGAGGTTCACGGCGCCATAAGCTCGTTGAACAGGCTTTGTGTGAAATATAGCAGAGTCTAGGACTGCTTTTATTGTCCTGGTGGCCCAGAGGTAGCGTCTCCCGGTCACAATTATAAGATCGTGGGTTCAAATCCTGGTGGGGTGATGTGTTGATTATATAAAGAAGTCCGCTTGCTTTATTGGGCTAATGAAATATATATGGATCCTCGTGTATCGAAGCTGCATTTGGTAAAACGTTGCTCTGATCACCCAAGCGGCACGGGTGGTCCCCATTAGAGGTTCACGGCGCCATAAGCTCGTTGAACAGGCTTTGTGTGAAATATAGCAGAGTCTAGGAATGCTTTTAGTTTCCTGGTGGCCCAGAGGTAGCGTCCCCAGGTCACAATTATAAGATTGTGGGTTCAAATCCTGGTGGGGTGAGGTGTTGATTATATATAGAAGTTCGCGTGCTTTAATGGTCTAATGAAATATATATGGATCCTCGGGTTTCGAAGCCACATTTGGTAAAACATTTCTCTGATCACCTAAGCGGCACGGGGGATCCCCATTAGAGGTTCACGGCGCCATAAGCTCGTTGAACAGGCTTTGTGTGAAATATAGCAGAGTCTAGGAATGCTTTTAGTGTCATGGTGGGCCAGAGGTAGCGTTCCCCGGTCACCATTAGAAGATCGTGGGTTCTAATCCTGGTGGGGTGAGGTGTTGATTACATGAAGAAGTCCGCATGCTTTATTGGGCTAATGAAATATATATTGATCCTCGTGTTTCGATTCCGCATTTGGTAAAACGTTGCTCTGATCACCTAAGCGGCATGTGTGGTCCCCATTAGAGGTTCACGGCGCCATAAGCTCGTTGAACAGGCTTTGTGTGAAATATAGCAGAGTCTAGGACTGCTTTTATTGTCCTGGTGGCCCAGAGGTAGCGTTCCCCGGTCACAATTATAAGATCGTGGGTTCAAACCCTGGTGGGGTGAGGTGTTGATTAAATGTAGAAGTCCACGTGCTTTATTGGGCTAATGAAATATATATATGGATCCTTCTTGTTTCGAAGCCGCATTTGGTAAAATGTTGGTCTGATCAACTAAGCGGCACGGGTGGTCCCCATTAGAGGTTCACGGCGCCATAAGCTCGTTGAACAGGCTTTGTGTGAAATATAGCAGAGTCTAGGAATGCTTTTAGTTTCCTGGTGGCCCAGAGGTAGCGTCCCCCGGTCACAATTATAAGATTGTGGGATCAAATCCTGGTGGGGTGAGGTGTTGATTATATATAGAATTCCGCGTGCTTTAATGGTCTAATGAAATATATATGGATCCTCGGGTTTCGAAGCCACATTTGGTAAAACATTGCTCTGATCACCTAAGGCACAGAGGATCCCATTAGAGGATTCCGCAGCGCCATAAGCTGCGTTGAACAGGCTTTGTGTGAGCTGTAGAGTCTGGGAATCTTTTAGTGTCCTGGTGGGCCAGAAGTGGCGTTCCCCAGTCACAATTAGAAAGTCATTGAGTTCGAATCCTGGTGGGGTGAGTGTTGATTATATGAAGAAGTCCATGCTATTGGGCTAATGAAATATATATGGATCTCGTGTTTTCGAAACGCATTTATTAAAACGTTGCTCTCTGATCACCCTAAGCGGCATGGGTGGTCCCCATTAGAGGAGTTCACGGCGCCGCCAAAGCTCGTTGAACAGGCTTTGTGTGAAATATAGCAGAGTCTAGGACTGCTTTTATTGTCCTGGTGGCCCAGAGGTAGCGTTCCCTGGTCATAATTATAAGATCGTGGGTTCAAATCCTGGTGGGGTGAGGTGTTGATTAAATGTTGAAGTCCGCATGCTTTATTGGGCTAATGAAATATATATGGATAATTCTTGTTTCGAAGCCGCATTTGGTAAAATGTTGGTCTGATCACCTAAGCGGCACAGGTGGTCCCCATTAGAGGTTCACGGCGCCATAAGCTCGTTGAACAGGCTTTGTGTGAAATATAGCAGAGTCTAGGACTGCTTTTATTGTCCTGGTGGCCCAGAGGTAGCGTCCCCCGGTCACAATTATAAGATTGTGGGTTCAAATCCTGGTGTGGTGAGGTGTTGATTATATGTAGAAGTCCGCATGCTTTAACGGTCTAATGAAATATATATGGATCCTCGGGTTTCGAAGCCACATTTGGTAAAACGTTGCTCTGATCACCTAAGCGGCACGGGGGGTCCCCATTAGAGGTTCACGGCGCCATAAGCTCGTTGAACAGGCTTTGTGTGAAATATAGCAGAGTCTAGGAATGCTTTAAATGTCCTGGTGGGCCAGAGGTAGCGTTCCCCGGTCACAATTAGAAGATCATGGGTTCGAATCCTGGTGGGGTGAGGTGTTGATTATATGAAGAAGTCCGCATGCTTTATTGGGCTAATGAAATATATATGGATCCTCGTGTTTCGAAGCCGCATTTGGTAAAACGTTGCTCAGATCACCTAAGCGACACGGGTGGTCCCCTATAGTGGTTCATAGCGCCATAAGCTCGTTGAACAGGCTTTGTGTGAAATTTAGCAGAGTCTAGGACTGCTTTTATTGTCCTTGTGGCCCAGAGGTAGCGTTCCCCGGTCACAATTATAAGATCGTGGGTTCAAATCCTGGTTGGGTGAGGTGTTGATTATATGTAGAAGTCCGCGTGCTTTATTGTGCTAATGAAATATATATGGATCCTCGTGTTTCGAAGCCAGATTTGGTAAAACGTTGCCCTGATCACCTAAGCGGCACGGGTGGTCCCCATTAGAGGTTCATGGCTCCATAAGGTCGTTGAACAGGCTTTGTGTGAAATATAGTAGAGTCTAGAACTGGTTGTATTTTCCTGGTGGCCCAGAGGTAGCATACCTCGGTCACAATTATAAGACCGTGGGTTTGAATCCTGGTGGGGTGAGGTGTTGATTATATGTAGAAGTCCGAGTGCTTTATTGGGCTAATGAAATATATTTGAATCCTCGTATTTCGAAGCAGCATTTGGTAAAACGTTGCTCTGATCACCTAAGCGGCACGGTTGGTTCCCTATAGTGGTTCACGGCGCCATAAGGTCGTTGAACACTTTGTGTAATCATCAACAAGTCAGGACTGCTTTTATTGTCTCATGACCCCAGAAGGTAAGCGTTCCCGGTCCCCTATAAGATCGTGGGTTCAAATCCTGGTGGGTGAGGTGTTGGTATATGCTTAAGAAGTCGTGCTTTATTGGGCTAATAAATATATGGATCCTCGTGTTTCGAAACCAGGTGCGGTAAAACGTTGCCTGATCACTAAGCTTTGGTGGTCGTAGAGTTCATGGCATATGGGGTCGTTTAACAGGCTTTATTGTGAAATATAGTAGAGTCTAGGACTGCTTTTATTGTCCTGTTGTGGCCCAGAGTAGCATACCCCGGTCACAATTATAAGATCAATGGTTTGAATCCACCTGTTAGGGTGAGGTGTTGATTATATGTAGAAGTCAAGTGATTTATTGGGCTAATAAATATATATTAGGGTGTGTCATAGGAGGGAAGATCAGCTAAAACTAATGGCCCATCACTTTTGTTGGTAGATTTTAGTGTATATAAACAGAAAATAATTTCAGTTTCAATATTTTGCAACCCTTTGCTAGGTAAATTTTAGCGTGAAATTTATCGAAAATCTAACGTACAGCTGCAATAGTGCATTACAATTAAAGTGAACATTGCTTTCTGACTTCATTCTTTAACAACCCAACTAACAATATTTTTTTCTGTTTCAGATTCTGATGCATTTATAAGTTGATAATATTTGCGATGGCTGCTTGTGTCAGGACGAGGAACCAAAAATCCAGCCATCTCAGTCACTATCTTTGGGTCTCTGGGAGGCTCCTGAAGTCGGAGTTGCCTACATTGAGATGCTTTGAGATACGATTGTTTTAATCAGGCAAATCAGTGAAAAGAACCAAAGAACTTACAAGCAACGACGTACCGGTATTCTTGACCGCTTCCATGCAGCACAGTACACTCTGGCTAACGCTCAGTTCAAGTCTCTAGTCATAACAAGTCAGAAGAAGATTAGTGAGAGACTGCTAGCCAGTTGGGAAAAGGCAAGAGATATCTCTCTTGGGAGAGGAAAACTTGCAGTTAAGGACAGCTTTGCCAAGCAACTGGACCAGTTATTTGACATAATTACTTGCAAGTGCCCAATTGTTCTCTGTCCTGAGTTTAGATGCGATCGTGACTGTAAATCCGAGGCCCACATCTCCTGTATTTGCAAGCGTGAACTGAAGATTCCTGTGATCGAACTGGCATTTGTCAAAGTACAGAGAGAGAAGACTGGCAGTATAGGGGCTCTCATGATTTCTAGCCAAGATATTCCTGAGTCCAAGAGACAGGAGGCTGCCACAGAGAGACAGAAGAGGAGAAGAGTTGCCGAGGAAAATAGACTTGAGAAGGCCCAGGGTGAGGTAAAAAAGGCCGATGATTGGAGTCAAGCTGATTCAGAGTTTAATGACTTCCCCATGGCTGATCCGAGTGCTGACCAGGAGAATGCTGACTTTGTCCCTAACCCAGAAAATAGTGATCCCAAACCTTCCAGACATAAGATTCGAAATAGGAAAGATATCCCGAGCATAGCTCTGGCCAGCATGCGACACCACACTGGTCTCAGAGAAACTGCAGAGATAGCAACAGCTGCCTGGATTGACGGTGGTTTGATAACACCTGATGATGTTCACCTGGTGATAGATCATAACAAAGTAAGGAGAGCTCATGAGAAACTTGTCAGTAATCTAGAAGAGGAGTTTGATAAGGGGATAAGAGAAAATGGAATCAATTGTTTGTTCTTTGATGGGAGAAGGGATGACACTAAAGTGTTCATGAAAGTTGGAGATTCTGACAAGTTGTTCCCTGCCATGGTGAAGGAGGAACACTACTCCTGCTGCAGTGAACCAGGAG
>NW_024738087.1:0-21921 GCF_018991925.1 Homarus americanus | reverse complement strand
CCAGTCCCGTCAACCTCATTGCCAATTTTTACCAGCATGAGAGAATTAAGTTCAAACCTGGGATTGGTAACACTCATCCAATACTTTATATCCTTTTTCGTTTTAAAACAATAAATAAATTTTAAAAAACACTAAAAATTTTTAATAGAAACTAAGGTTGGTTGTTGGGGAAAGAGTATGCTCCAGTTCCAATATTTCTTATGGTATTATCAGCAAACTTATCTTCATCAAAGAAAAACCAACACGCATCCACAACAAAAAACATCAGGTTGATGGAGCATTTATAATTTTAAATGGCGGCAAGTGGGTAACTGGAGGGTGGGGTAGTGAGCGTAGAGGTAATGGAGGAAGAGTTGTAGTCACAGTAGTTCTGATATCTTCAGTTCGAAATAAGATGGCGGAGGCGTCTCAGAGCTTGCTAGGTATTGTAAATACAAAATATATTTGGTTATACCCCCCCACAGTTATATTGTAAAGATGTAAATATTTTAATTACAAGCCGTTTAATAAGTTTTTTTATTTTTTGGGGGGGAGGGGGGTGTATATTGGTAACTGCATGTGCTGATTCTATTCTAGGTAAATCCAGGTATTACAGACTAACAATCAAAGACTTCTGATATATAGGGAATACAACATTACATTTTTACATAATAAAATAAAAACAAAGATCTTTTATTTACTAGCTTGTTCCTGGGTTATACATAGTAAAATATAAAACTTCTTCTACTCCATTTAAAAGTCAACATTTTTAGTATTATATATAGTATTTCGGATTGTTTTTACAGTTCTTGCCTAGCATTTGTAATAAAAATATTTCCCATGTATTCAAAGTTGGTTGTCGGAACAGTAATAATAAACACTCTTTACTTTAATATACATTTTACACAGCTGTTCCTAGCGGTGGGGTTATGAGCGTAGAGGTAATGGAGTTGTAGTCACAGCAGTTCTGATCATCTATCTCCTGTTCGAAATAAGATGGTGGAGGCATCTCATCCAGTTCGAAATAAGATGGTGGAGGCATCTCAGGTGGAGGTGGAGACGAGTCCTAAAGGAAGACAGACGGACGAGAGTTAGTAATCCTATAATAGAAAAAGATAAATATATAGTGGCAGCGAAAATATTAATACAAATATATTCAGATTGGATTCGTATTAACTTACCTGTCTTCTATTTATCAAGCGACGAATCACCATTATCACCCATATCACCAGCATCACACACAGGAACAGCGTACCCATCACCATATAACCATCCCTAAATGTCCATAAGCCTCCACGTTCATTCTGCTGCTGCTGTTGCTGCTGTTGCTGTTGCTGTCATTGTAAATTACAAAACAACAATATACATTCGGGTTATAGCCCACAGTTATATTGTTATAAATAAATTCAAAAAATTTTAAGAAAATTTGAATATAAACAAAAAGTTATAAACCTACTTTGTTGTTAGCAATGATGAAGCAGGACATGTAAAGCCCCAAAAAGGCGAGAAAGGTGACGACCAACCACCAAAGTGAGACGGCCAACAAACAATATGAGGATATTCTACTTTCCAGCAGTCTCGTCAACCTCATTATCCGGCGTCCATCCATTAAGGCCAATCAGTATTTAAAATGAGTATTTATTGGTAACACTAATCCAGTTCTTTATATCCTTTTCGTTATAAAAAAATAAATCAATTTTAAAAAACACTAAAACATTTAATAACATACAATCCAGTTCTTTATATCTTTATCGTTTAAAAAAATAAATCAATTTTTAAAAACACACTAAAACGGTTGATTGTTGGGGAAAGAGCATCCTCCAGTTCAAATATTTCTTGTGGTATTATCAACGAACTAAAAAAACATTTGTTGTAATATTAGTTAAAAACATTTCCATATCAATTATATATTTCACACCCTAGAGAGTGGCCGGCCAAAGTTCTGACAAGTGGATAACTGGGGGTGGGGTCGTGAGCGTAGAGGTAATGGAGGAGTTGTAGTTGTAGTTACAGCAGAAATAGGATGGCGGAGGCGTCTCAAGAGTTTGCTAGGGTATCGTTGTCTGGTAGAGGGTCCTGAATGTGAAGATGAGATAGGTGGCGATCAACGAACATAATAACCTTTCCAGTCCCGTCAACCTCATTGCCAGTTTTTACCAGCATGAGAGAATTAAGTTCAAACCTGGGATTGGTAACACTCATCCAATACTTTACATCCTTTTTCGTTTTAAAACAATAAATAAATTTTAAAAAACACTAAAACATTTTAATAAAAACTAAGGTTGGTTGTTGGGGAAAGAGTATGCTCCAGTTCCAATATTTCTTGTGGTATTACAAACTTATCTTCATCAAAGAAAAACAAACACCTACCACCGCCATCCACAACAAAAAACATCAGGTTGATGGAGCATTTATTTAATTTTAAATGGCGGCAAGTGGGTAACTGGAGGGTGGGGTAGTGAGCGTAGAGGTAATGGAGGAAGAGTTGTAGTCACAGTAGTTCTGATCATCTATCTTTAGTTCGAAATAAGATGGCGGAGGCGTCTCAGAGCTTGCTAGGGTATCATTGTCTGGTAGAGAGTCCTGAATGTGAAGGAAGACAGACGAGAGTTAGCAACCCCATCGTAAAAAACGATTAAGGAGTTAGTAACTTAGAAATAGAGACAAATATATTCAGATTAGATTCGTATTAACTTACCTGTTTGATGCTGTTAACAGTGATCGAGCGTCTTTTAATAACACTACGAGCAATGATCATTATCGTTATTATCACTGACATCAGCACCGAGTTAAACAGGTAACCCATCAGGTAACCCATCCAAAATGTCCATGCTTCACATTTATTCTGCTGCTTCTGCTGCTGCTGCTTCTATTGTAAATACAAAATATATTTGGTTATACCCCCCCCACAGTTATATTGTAAAGATGTAAATATTTTAATTACAAGCCCGCCCAGTTATATTGTAAAGAATGTAAATAACACAACACAAGAAAATTGCAATATAGTAAACCTACTTTGTTGTTCCACTTGTCAGTGGTGGGGGTGGAGGTAGTCGTAGTATTGTGAGTGATGTACCGTTGAAGCTACCGTTGACGCAGGATTCCATGTACATCCCCAAAAAGTTGATATAGATGACGGTCAACGAACATAATAAGATTATTATCAGTATTGTTTTACTGTCCAGTGTCCGTCGTCCACCCATTAAAATCGCCGCCATAGTTTTAAAATGAATAAATTAAACTCGACCAGCATGGAGGAAGTTACGATCAAATCTGGGATTGGTAACACTCATCCAGTGTTTTATATCCATCCACCCCCAAAAAACAAAAAAAAAACAAAAAATTGTTTAATAAAAAATAAATAATATCCCACTACACAACAAAAAATCAGGATTGTAGGAGGTATTCAAATAAAAACAAAACTACTTTAAAAAATTAGGTTGGTTTGGTTCTTGGGGGGAAAGAGCATCCTCCAGCTCCTATATTTCTTCCCAGACAAAAAAACAAAAAATCAGCGGGGTAATAGTGGACCCGCTGCCCAAGCCGGATGCGGCAGAGATTGTGTGGTGTGATGTATATGTCAGGTGTCAGGTGTCAGGTGTCAGGTGTCCTATCTTCCACCGGATACAGATAAACTAAGATGATATGGAACCACACACAATGTACATGTCAGGTGTCAGGTGACAGGTGTCCTATCTTCCACCGGATACAGATAAACTAAGATGATATGGAACCACACACAACCCACCCTAACCTGGGATAATGAAATACAATGGTTAGTTGCTAACTATTATCAGAGATAATTGGCCGCGGTAGCTGAGGGTTGGGGGTCATGAGCGTAGATGTAATAGAATGTTGTAGTAGTTACAGACCACAGACAACAGTTCTGGATCAGGAGTCCTGTAGGTGAGGGAAAATTAGTTAGCAACCCCAATGATGGAAAAGATACCCCAAGACCCCTTAGAGATTATTGATATTACATTAATACAATCGTTTAATATTGTTCAGTAGTATTCAATTCATATTAACTTACCTGTCTGATGCTGTTGACAGTAATTCTTTTTAGTAATCATCGATATCACTGTAATCACCAATACCACTAGCACTACGGAGTTGAATAGGTAATGTTGGGGGTGGATGACCCGTTGAAGCAGGATGTCATGCATATCCCCCAAAAGATTAGATAGGTGACGGCCAATGTACATAATATCCATATCACCAGTAGGGCGTTGTTTTACTTTCTAGGTGACGGCCAATGTACATAATATAATATCCAGTAGGGAGTTGTTTTACTTTCCATTCCTGTTAACCTCATTGCCCGTTTCGACCGACCAATATGGAGGGAGTTACGATTAAATCTGGGATTTGTAACACTCATCCCAGTGCTTTATATTCCCACAGTGGTAATACTCAACATCCTGTGTTTTTTTTTTTAAAAACAAGATTTTAAAAACAAAATAGTTTTATTTGCTAGGAGAGATACAAGTGCTAACCAGACAAATATAATGTATAACACAAAACACAGAAACTAAATAAAAAAAGGCAACACACACTAAAACATTTAAGAAAAAATAACAAGGTTGGTTGTTGGAAGAGCATCCTCCAGTTCCAATATTTCTTGTTGGTATTATCAGCAAACTTATCTTCATCCTATAAAGAAAAATAAACAAAGAAATAATATCCAACAAAGATGGAGCCCCATGTTACGGGGTATTATTAAAACAAAATGCTTTTACTAACATTTATTAACATTGATGAATGTAAAAATATTAATAGTATATTGGATTATTGTAGCAACAATTTCCGTCCGTCCTTCATGATAACAGTTGTTAACAGTTGTTTGCATATACAATTAAGTATAATATAAATAAAAAAACTGTATATACTACTATAATAAATATATCCATATCATCATCCTATAAAGAAAACATGTATAGTAGATTAATATTTATAAAGGAAATACTGTACTTTACTATTTCAAAAATATTATACATTAATATATATTAAAACAGATGCTAGTATTCCATTTATAAAACCCAAGAAAGTATATCCTAAAATAACTACCATATCTTCTAATTTCTTTTCAGTAAACTTATCCACAAACTTCTGAGAAAACTTCTCTGCAAACTTTTCAGCAAAATCTTGTTTATCAGCAAACTTATCATTCTCTTGTAGCTTATCAGCAGTATCAGCAGTTCCAATAAACTTCTCCACATTGGTTTCAGTGGCTTCTGCATACAAGTCCCTATGAAATTGATCCTATAAAGAAATAAAATATATTTGTAAGTTAAACCTACCAAAAATATATAGAAAGACAACAAAAAATTATACCCAAGAAAAATACAGTAAAATATTTACCCATCCACCACCTGTCTTTACAAATTCAGTTAGAGCAATCTTAGTAAAATTTTCCATTAATTTCTTTTGGTGGTCACTGTTTGTACATATTGTTTTACAAAAGGCCAAATATGTTATAATTCTACTCCAAATTATCTCTCTATTAACACTAAGAATAATTTTACCAATTTCTAAAAGATCTTTATTTGTGTAATTGGTTTGGGGATTTAGTATTTTATTACGGTCAAAAGAAATAAGGGCATAAACTGATTTCTTCACTAAATCCTCTGACAATGTTAAATCCAATTTATCGTCTGTGTTGGTGATAAGTTTGAATAAATGTAGAGATTCTTCTTCTTCTTCATCACAGACGAGTTCATTATCGTTGTTCGTAAGTTCTAAATTGTCTTTTTCTGGCATATTTTTTACTTTCAAACTTTTAAACTTCTTTACTAATTATACGGGTAGTGTTTACTTATCTAGTCTTTGGAGAACAATACTATGTTGAGCGTTGGGGAGCAACTATAAATACAAGTGCATGAGTGCGTGCGTACGTGCGTACTCACGTACACAAAACTTCATTGCAATTTTTTTTATGTATAATGTATGACATAATATTGACATAAACCAATTATCATATTGTAATTGGATTAAATTAAGTTTATATTTACTTAATGATGAAAAATTTATTGGATTGTGATATTTTTCATCTATTATTTTAACCTGATGGGCGTTATCAAAAAATGATGGAAAATTTATTGGATTGTAATAGCTTTTATCTATTATTTTAACCTCTTTGTCATCAAGAAAATAATTGTATGAGATAAGATAATCTATAATACATCTTTTTTCTAATGGTGTATAATAAAAATTTCGAGCAATTATATGGAGAAATACATTAGAATGACATGTTATAAAAATTCCTCCGGTAATATATTTTTTTCTAGAATATTTTTTACTTTGAAATAAAGTTAATTCACTATAAAGAGGAGCAAATATCTCATTTCCTTGTTTTGCTAAAATTTTAACATGTATGTTTACATATTCATACTCAAATATTAGTGTATATACATATAATTCTAATTGAATAAAGTTGTCAGAAATAATATTTATTAGACATTCTGTAAATGTATCATTTCTTTCCATCCATGTTGTGTGAAATTTAAAATATTTTTTGGGTGTGATTTAGATTTTATCGCTTTACAAAACCTTTTCAAAAAGTATAACAATTGGTCTTTTTGTAAAGTTTTGAACTCTGAGCCTATTAAATCTAGACACCAATCATTTTGTAAAATATATGTGAGCAAAACAAATATAAAATCATTTACAAATAAAAACATTTTTTTTTCTAATAAAAGCTATATAAAGGGGAAACTTTAAATTTTCAAATTATCTTTTTTCCCTCCCCTCCCTATCATAACAATCTCTCTCTCTCTTTCTCTCTCTCTCTCTCTCCATATATATACTGGTAAAAGAAATATTTTTATTTATTATAAGTGAAAAATTGAAACTTTTTAACTTTCTAAATCAACGAATGAACATTTAAAAATTTAAAAAGGGAAAACTTTTATGGTAATTTAAATGTGTTCTTACTGTTGAAAATTATTGAAAATTATCTTTTTATTCATTATTATATTGGCATGGCAAATATTTCCTTATAATGAGTAACCTTTAACGTATTGTTTTACCTTTTTAATGGATTGTTTGGGTAGTGGGGTTAATTATCTTTTTCGTATTCGTGTGATTTTTATAATGTGAACGAACTGATTGTGATTGGAATTAATTTTATTATTATCTAAAATGTTAAAAATATTAAATAATAAAAAAAAAGGAAATTTTGAATGGTGGTGGGTTAATTATCTTTTTCGTATTCGTGTATTAATTTTCTTATTATCTAAAATGTTAAACATATTTATTATTATACTACAAAAATTTGGAATTGTTATAAAAATATAAATATATCGAAGGCAGCAGGTTTTGTGATTTTTTAGTAAAACTATTAAGCATTTTTTTTTTTTTTTTAAAAGGAAACCTCAACCGTTTAATATTATTGGATTGGGGTGTGGGCGTGGTGATAATGTTTTCGTGTAATGTGTAATTTAATTTAATAAAACTGATACTAAGATCGTGCCGGGAAAAATGGTATTATTTTGTTGAAGTAAAAAATTATCTAAAAATGGATAAATTGATAGGAAATTATAATTAATTTTGGTAACTATTAAGGCAAGGTATTTGTTTTTTTAAAAACATTTTTATCTGCACACAACTTTATGAAAAAAAGGAAACCCAACCGTTTAATATTATTTGATTTGGGTGTAGGGGTGTATTATTTTTTTTCGTGTCATGTGTAATTGAATTTAGTAAAACTGATACTAAGATCAAGCGGGGAAAAAGAGTATTATTTTCTTTTCAGATTGAGTATGAAGTAAAAAATTATCTAAAAATGGATAAATTGATAGGAAATTATAATTAATTTTGGTAACTGCATTTTTTTTTAAATTATAAAAATAAAATTTTTATATTTCAGATTTATACAAAAAAGGAAACCCAACCGTTTGATATTATTGGGTTTGAGTGTGGGTGTATGTAATTTAATTAGTAAAACTAATACTTAGATGGTGCAAGGAAAAACGATACTATTTTGTTTTTATATTATGAGTAAGAAAAATATCTGAAAATGGATAAGAAATTATAGTGAATGGGGGATGAGGGTGGGGATAGGGGGATAAAGATTGTGGATGGATTAATTTTGACTCGACTTCGACTCATTATTTTTCAGATTTATGTTTTCAGATTTCAAAATGGATGCATGAACAATAACAAAAAAATTGTAAGGTTGTAGTAGTTGATTATGTTTTAATATTTTATTATATATTCAAAATTTTTAAAATTAGAAAGATATTTATAAACTTGAGACCACAAGGATAATAAATATCGAGTAGTATATAGTATCTATATTGTAAACTATTAAGTTAGGGTCCGGAAAAAGAGGGTGGATTCAAGGGCATATAAATTTACAGGTCCAGGGTTAAGGGGTTATTTTTTTATCTTTTATTCCTAAGTCTAACACAAATTATTTTTTTTATTTTTTTTTATTTAATATGGAATTGTGTTTGCAAGAGAAAGGATTCTCACATACAAAAAACACTGAAATGTGTGTTTATCCGTATGTAGAGATAGGTGCACACACCCACTACTAAGTCAAATCAACCTTACTGGTGAACTATTGTATAACATCCACCCAACATTTATATTTACTTTAATACAGTATCCTTAGTCTCATCTCTTATATTGTCTTCAATAATATAAAAGGAGACTGTAGGAGCGAAACAATCATTAGGTTACAATTATTACACACATACACCCACGTTCTTGATTATTATTTTTCCTCGTTTGGTATCGATGTCGAATTTCTTATGAAATTCAAAGGGACTCTATCAAAGTACGAGAATCGTAGGTATACAATAAAACAAACATTCATTACACTTAATCCTACGGGTTGATTTATATTGTCGACAAATGTAGTGTACCGGGACTGGTTTACAGTGGATTCATTCACAGTCCTACCTTTTCTTAGGGTTTCGCTGGAGTCTGCTTAAAAGGATAGGGTAAATATCCTGTGCCATACGGGACAACTTTTTATAACAATTAATTTTTAATGATTGAATAAATCTTTAAAGATTGTTATAGAAGGATTCTCCCCAGAAAACCAAAATTGCATGCAACTCTCTTATCTTCCTCTGGGGAAGATTTGATTTGTCTTGTCAATTAGATTAATACCCCCAACCAATACTTTTAATTTTTGAAAATATAACATATGGACCCTTACTTAGTAGGAAAACAAATTAAAATTTAGAAAGAGAGTACTAGGTATATTTTTTAGTATTGTTATCGATATACACCTCCCAATGGAAATTTTTACACAGTTAGATTTTTTAGTTAGGGGATATTATCTTTATTGGTTAATCTTTATCTAGGGGTAGAGTTATTATTCTCGATGGATTGGGGAGATCCCTCATCCATGATTAGTAACTCTCTCTAGAAACAAAAGACTGATCTTTAAGATTAAGAAAAAAAGATTTCCTTTCAGTGCCATATTATCACGCCGTTAAAGAATTATTGCATTTAGTGCTACCTAGGATAAAGGTTTGACACTGTAGTTCTTTAACAGATTCTAGTGATAATCGAGACTGTTGTATAATTTTTTTACTCCCAAATTCGTAAAACAACATTCGGTAACAATATTTTATACTCGCTTACTCTGTCTGTGTTGTGTTATAATAAGAGAATAGTATATAGCTGAGGGAAGGGTCTCGCGGCTGGGTTACCAAATAAAACCCTCAATGTAAAGTTATATACTATATTAATTCTCTCCCAGCCGTGATCGCTATAGAGTTAAAAGACCATGTTTTTATGACGACGACGGCCTATAGACGAGATAATATTTGTATAAAATATTTTAAACTTTTCCGATAATAAACATTAAAACTAATAAATAAATCTAGCTAGCAGCAACAATAATATATTGTTTTTTTTTTTCTTCCTTATGTAATTAATGTAAAACTTATCTCTATATTATCCTTCGAAAAAATATATTATTGGTATCTATTAAATCAACCAGATAAAACTTACCTAATTCAGTCTATGGTGTAAAACAAAATGCAAAACAAAACATTATGCACTCCCATAGTGGTTTACACAGTTTAGGTTCGTCATTAATAGTTGAAACCTCAATTTGTTCGTCTTCATCATTATTATCCTCTCCATTGGTATAATTATCAATTTGTTCCTGCAATACTACTTTTTCTGACATTTCTGAAATTTTTCTGTGGATTGCTGTGGTCTTGTCTTACTTGCACTTTAAACACACGATTAAGCTGGTTGAGTAAAGTTCTTTATATACAATTCCTTCCCTCTTATATAAATTACTGCCAAACTAAATGCCAAATACTTGTCAAATACTTAATTTCACTGAATGATAAACCCATTAGGTTTTCCACAACATATTTTTGGGGGGGTTATAAACTCTTAAGGATGGATGACAATAAATGTTAAGAAAAACACTAACCTTTCAAGACTAACATTTATTATTTAGACTTAGTGTTAACAAAAAACATTTTTTACAAACAAAACATAATAGTTTCTTATTTACTAAACAATATCCAAGAAAGTTATATAATGTTCTTTTTTACAATTATATGGAGGCAACCAAAAAAAACAGTCCAATGCCATTCCATTATCATATTTTAACATCCAGTTATCATATTGTAATTGGATTAAATTAAGTTTATATTTACTTAAAGATGAAAAATTTATTGGATTGTGATATTTTTCATCTATTATTTTAACCCTATTATCGTTATCAGAAAATGATGGAAAATATATTGGATTGTAATAGCTTTGATCTATTATTTTAACCTCTTCGTCAGGAAAATAATTGCATAAGATAAGATAATCTATAATACATCTTTTTTCTAATGGTGTATAATAAAAACTTCGAGCAATTATATGGAGAAATACATTAGCATAACATGTTATAAAAATGTCTCCGGAAAAAAGAGAATATTTTTTACTTTGACATAGTAGTAATTCACTATAAAGAGGAGCAAATATTTCATTTCCTTGTTTTGCTAAAATTTTAATATGTATATTCACATATTTATTATACTCAAATTGTAGTGTATATACACATAATTCTAATTGAATAAATTTATCAGAAATAATATTCATTAGACATTCTGTAAATGCATCATTTCTTTCCATCCATGTTGTGTGAAATCTAAAATTTTCTTGAAATTTAGATTTTATCATCGTTTTGCAAAACCTTTTCAAAAAGTATAACAATCGGTCTTTTTGTAAAGTTTTGAACTCTATTATTGAATCTAGACACCAATCATTTTGTAAAATATATGTGAGCAAAATATATATAAAATCATTTATAAACAGAAACATTTTTTTTCTAATAAAAGCTATATAAAGGGAAACTTTAAATTTTCAAATTATCTTTTTATCCCTCCCTATCTCTCTCTCTCTCTCTCTCTCTCTCTCTCTCTCTCTCTTCCCTTCCATATATATTCTATACTGGTAAAAGAAATATTTTTATTTATTATAAGTGAAAAATTGAAACTTGTTAACTTTCTGAAATTTTTCTGTGGATTGCTGTGGTCTTGTCTTACTTGCACTTTAAACACACGATTAAGCTGGTTGAGTAAAGTAAAGTAGTACTTGTATGTACGTTCTTTATATACAATTCCTTCCCTCTTATATAAATTACTGCCAAACTAAATGCCAAATACTTGTCAAATACTTAATTTCACTGAATGATAAACCCATTAGGTTTTCCACAACATATTTTTGGGGGGTTATAAACTCTTAAGGATGGATGACAATAAATGTTAAGAAAAACACTAACCTTTCAAGACTAACATTTATTATTTAGACTTAGTGTTAACAAAAAACATTTTTTACAAACAAAACATAATAGTTTCTTATTTACTAAACAATATCCAAGAAAGTTATATAATGTTCTTTTTTACAACAACAACAAAAAACAGTCCAATGCCATTCCATTATCATATTTTAACATCCAGTTATCATATTGTAATTAGATTAAATTAAGTTTATATTTACTTAAAGATGAAAAATTTATTGGATTGTGATATTTTTCATCTATTATTTTAACCCTATTATCGTTATCAGAAAATGATGGAAAATATATTGGATTGTAATAGCTTTGATCTATTATTTTAACCTCTTCGTCAGGAAAATAATTGCATAAGATAAGATAATCTATAATACATCTTTTTTCTAATGGTGTATAATAAAAACTTCGAGCAATTATATGGAGAAATACATTAGCATAACATGTTATAAAAATGTCTCCGGAAAAAAGAGAATATTTTTTACTTTGACATAGTAGTAATTCACTATAAAGAGGAGCAAATATTTCATTTCCTTGTTTTGCTAAAATTTTAATATGTATATTCACATATTTATTATACTGTGTATATACACATAATTCTAATTGAATAAATTTATCAAAAATAATATTCATTAGACATTCTGTAAATGCATCATTTCTTTCCATCCATGTTGTGTGAAATCTAAAATTAAAATTTTTTCGAAATTTTGATTTTATCGTCGTTTTGCAAAACCTTTTCAAAAAGTATAACAATCTGTCTTTTTGTAAAGTTTTGAACTCTATTATTGAATCTAGACACCAATCATTTTGTAAAATATATGTGAGCAAAATATATATAAAATCATTTATAAACAGAAACATTTTTTTTCTAATAAAATTTTCTGGATGGATTTTCTACTTCATTCCAGTTGATCCAAAACCATCAGCACCTCGTTCTGTGTCCACGAATTCCTGAAAAATGGATAATCATTAGTACCTTGGATCTCCATGCTTGACAACCCCACTGCACCATCCCAAAGTCTAGGCCTTAGCTCTACAGAACACTGTATATTTCTTGGTTGCTTAGTAAGTAAACCTTTTCAACTCCCGTCCCTAATACTCTTATTTTGTATTTAATTACATATATTTCTATAACTTATTTTTTTTCAAATACTCAGTCCCTATCAAACATTTCATAATGAGGAATTGTCCCCCATAAGAATTAATGCAATTAGAGTACAGTATATGTGTTTCAACATCTATTATACAATAATACTTCTTAAAATCTGTAAATCTGCTGATTGCCTTTGTAAACAAGCAACGGGAATTTAACACAACATTAACTCGCATGTGTATTTGGTGATCTACCACTATCAATTTATTGGCCATTTAATGTTGACCAGTACAGTATGTTCTTTGTTACTGTTAAGACCTTTAAGGCTGGTTATTAAAATATTGGACTCAAGACACAGAAAAAGAAGATAAACTGACACAAACCTCAACTTCCTCTATATCTGGATACACGATTTTTTCACATATGAGCTGAGCTACTCGGTCACCCTTTTTTACTTCAAAATCAGTCTTGGCGTGGTTGAAGAGAACAACGCCAACATTTCCCCGGTAGTCTCGGTCAATAACACCGGCTGAAAGGGTAGCCTCAAATAAACGTGTATCTAACCTCAAGAGTTTAACGTAAATGATGATAATGAGAACGCAAGAAGTGAGATTAAGAAACATACCCAACCTCTTGAGACATGTAAGGCACTGGCCATGACAGAGTTAAATCAAGCCAATAATTTCCACAAACTTCATTTACTAAATGGAAATTAAAAGTACATACATACAGGTATACTTGACTTTCCTATAGTAAACACAAACAAGGTAAATTTTGTAATATTTAGTTTCAAAATTAGCTAGCTTAATATATGAATTAAACCCAAAATAGACATTAACCTCCAACATCAATGTGATTCTTCCAGGAAAGACCAGATCGTGGTGCCACCCTGCCATAACAATCTTCTGGTAACTCTACCTGTATGTCCGTCTTGATAAGAGCTTTGCCCTGGCCTGCAATTACTATATCATACGCACTGAAAAAGGGAAATAAGTTGCCACTCTTTAAATATTCATTCCCGTAGTTAAAGTTAAAATAACTAAATTAACATTCAAATAATCCACCAAATCAGAGCAGACTGTCTTATTGAAAAATAACAGTGGTACACACATGATGCCAAAAGCCAAGAATTAAAATGAAAAACAGCCTACAGTAAAGTACAGTACATCAATAATCATCACAGCAACTGAAGAAAATGGACATAAGATCAACAATGGTGGTTCACCCCTACCTGCTCAAGTCAAACCCGGCGGCCAGTTTTGAACCTTTACTGGGAGTTAAAGCATTCCCTGACAGCTTCTTGAACCGTAGGACACTTCTGACGGTGGAAGGCATGATACTGATACTGAAGATGGTGTTACAGCAGCAGTGAGGTGGACGGGAATACAGCACACTCGGTTTCAATCCCCACATAATAACATTTAAAATCTGGTAACTAATGCTTTTGTAATAATTTAAAATCAATATAAACGAAATTAATTTTTATATATACTTATTTTGTCTAATTTACAATGAGAGGCAAAAAAAATTCAGTGGGGTGGGAGGAGGAGTATTTACTTTATTCAGGATAATGACTGCTGCCGAATTCTTAAGAGATAGTAATTTATCGGTGTCCTTTGTTGAATATATTTTACCCTCAGGCAATTCTACCAGACTGCATTACTTAAATTCCTGCCCCACATGTTACAAAGAAAGTTCAAATAACAGGAAATTTTGACTGGTGGTGGGGCTAATTATCTTTTTCGTATTTGTGTATTAATTTTATTATTATCTAAACAGTTACTTTTTTTTTAAACGAAAATTGATATCTTTCAGACTTTATTAAAAAAATGAACCATCCGTTTAATATTATTGGGTTTTTGTGTGGGTGTGTTAATTAATTATAAAATATTTCGTTATAATAAGTAACCTTTAACGTATTATTTAACCTTTATCTTTTTCGTATTCGTGTGATTTTTATAATGTGAACGAACTGATTGTGATTGTAATTAATTTTATTATTATTAAAATGTTAAAAATATTTAGTATTTAAATTAACAGGAAATTTTGAATGGTGGTACAAAAGACTGATCTTTAAGATTAAGAAAGAAAAATTTCCTTTCAGTGTAATATTATAATGCCTGCCGTTAAAGAATTATTACATTTAGTACTTTCTACCTAGGATAAAGGTTTGACACTGTAGTTCTTTAACAGATTCTAGTGATAATTCTCTCCCAGCCGTTATCGCTATAGAGTTAAAAAACAATGTTTTTATTGACCGACGACGAGATAATATTTGTATGTATAAAATATTTTAAATTTTTCCGATAATAAACATTAAAACTAATAATAAATCTAGCTAGCAACAATAATATATTGTTTTTTCTTCCTTATGTAATTTATGTAAAACATATCTTTATATTATTCTTCGAAAAATTATATTATTGGTATCTATTAAATCAACCAGATAAAACTTACCTAATCCAGTCTATGGTGTAAAACAAAATGCAAAACAAAACATTATGCACTCCAAACTAAATGTAAAATACCAATTATAAACCCATTAGGTTTTCCACAACATACATCCATATTACTTAAGAATATTTTCTCTTAGAATATTTTCTTTTTACTTGGGGATACAGAGGCAGGTGAGAGGAAGAAGGTGGTGAGGGTTACGCTACTTCCCTCAAACAACGACCTTGTCTTTAACAACCTTTACCTTTTAAAAACTAGGTAACATGTAGTTTGCTTCCTTCAAATGGGAAAAAGGAGTTGCCAATTATTCATACCCACCAACTATATATACCCCTCCCCAACATGAAGTAGCACCACACTTCCCATTAGACTGCCCACGGATAGATCGATTATTGGGTTGGGGTGTGTTAACCAAACTAACTGTATTTGACAGACAGACAACAATGTTAGATAGTGACAGCGACGACAATGAAGATCCTGATACACCAGCAAATACAAGTACAAGTGAAATCAACAGAAAATTATTTGAAGAAAAATTATTTGCACAAAAATTTTGTAATAAACGGTTATTTTTTACTGATACAAAATTGAAACAATATATAGAAATAATTGAAGCAGCCAAGAATAAAATTACTACAAAGACGCCTCAAGAGTATGCTCTTATTCGCCGATACGATGTAATTTACAAATATGGTGTTAAGAAATTAATAACTAAATATTTGAAAAATGGGCAAGAAAAAGTTTTTGTTAGTGTCTGTGAAATTTATGATAATATTAAAGATTCACATCTTACTATTGGACATGGAGGGGAGAAAAGAACTTATGTAGAATTGAAGAAAAAATTGCCAATATAACCTTAAAACAAATTAAACTCTTTATTTCATTATGTGAAACATGTCAACTAAAACGTCGTCGACGTACAAGGAAGGCAGAGGTTGTTAAACCTCTACTATCTAGCAGTTATGGATCTAGAGGTCAGATTGATTTGATAGATATGCAGAAAGAACGTTTTGAAGATTATAAATTTATTCTACATTATCAAGATCATTTAACAAAATTCTCAATTTTACGGCCATTAAAGAATAAACAAGCTGACGAAGTAGCTTATAACTTGTTACAAATATTTAGTATAATTGGAGCTCCTAAGATTCTCCAAAGTGATAATGGTAGAGAATTTGTAGCATCTATTATTAAGGATTTAACAGAAAACATCTGGCCAGACCTGTATATAATTAACGGAAAACCTCGTCATCCTCAGAGTCAAGGAAGTGTAGAGAGAGCTAATGGAGATGTTATGCGAATTTTAAATAGCTTTTTAAAAGATAATAACACCCCGAACTGGGTTATTGCTCTCCCCTTTGTTCAAATGGCCAAAAATTCTGCTCATAGTGAAGGAATTAATATGTCTCCATATAAAGCTGTTTTTGGTAAAGATCCAATAGTGGGGATGAAGTCAAATTTACCATTAGATATATACAATAAGCTTAAAATGTATGTTAAAACTGAAGAACATTTAATAAATGTAATGTGTAGTAAACAACTACAACGACGACAACAACATCAAGAAGAAGGAGAAGAACAACAAGAAGAAGACGAAGAAGAAGGAGAAGAACAACAAGAAGAAGACGAAGAAGAAGGAGAACAACAACAAGGAGAAGAACAACAACAACAACAAAGAGAAGAACAACAACAACAAGGAGAAGACGAAGAAGAAGGAGAACAACAACAACAAGGAGAAGACAAAGAAGAAGGAGAACAACAACAAAGAGAAGAAGACGAAGAAGAAGGAGAACAACAACAAGGAGAAGAACAACAACAACAACAACAACAACAACAACAAGGAGAAGAACAACAACAACAACAAGGAGAAGAACAACAACAACAACAACAAGGAGAAGAACAACAACAACAACAAGGAGAAGAACAACAACAACAACAAGGAGAAGAAGAACAACAACAACAAGGAGAAGAACAACAACAAAGGAGAAGAACAAGAAGGAGAAGAAGGAAAAGAACAACAACAAGAAGAAAAAGAAGAAGAAATTACAGGAAGTATTATTATAGTTTTTTAAGTTCCTTCCAGTGTTATTTCATTTGAAATTAATAAGTAAAACAATGTATTAATCAAATTTTAATGTTTTTTATTTTTATTATAGATGAGAGACTACCTATCAGGAAGTACACAGACAAAAAGAAAAGAAGAAAGTATTATTATAGTTTTTTTTAAGTCAGTGTTATTTTATTTGAAATTAATAAGTAAAACAATATATATTAATTAAATTTTAATATTTTTTTTTATTATAGATGAGAAACGACCTATCAAGAAATAAAAAGAAAAAGAAGAATCGTATACAACAAGTAGATGATGAATTATCATTGCATGAAGAGGATACCAGTAGTAGTGTAAACATAAATATACAATCAATACATAATAATAGGCATTTAGCCCAACAAACTCAGAAAATGAATGCTAAAAAAATGTTGTCACAAAAAAACAAATCATCTTTCACAGTTAATGTTAATGATAAAGTTCTCGTACCTATTCCCTCAGTTGACAGACATAAAATTGGACCAATTAATTTAATAGGAATTGTATCTGAAATTAATAAACAAAAGGGTTTATATAAAGTAATAACACCCCATGGTGAACTTAATCCAAGATTAATGAAAAATCAACTAGAACTGTATGGTAATGTTAATACACCAATACCACCACCACCATCATTACCACAACCACAACATTCACTATCATCATCACCACAACCACAATATTCACCATCATCATCACCATCATCATCATCATCAGTACCAACACCACCAAGACAATTATCACAATTACCACATGTCAAATTATCTATACGTAAGGCTGCAAGACTTCAAACTAAGAGTTTAGGGATTCGGAGAGAAAGTACTAGAAATAGTGTAGCTTGTAAATGTAAATCTATTCCATGTAGAGATAAACGATGTGCATGTTTTAAAAGAAGTAAAAAATGTAATAATATGTGTGTTCACGGTACAAATGAATGTAAAAATAATTAAATGATTAATCTTAATGTTTTGTTATATTATTAAAACATATTGAAATCTAAATTCTTCAAAAGATCTCATTTTCCACTGACCTACACAAAACTTTTGTGGACTTATGGTAAGGAGATAAGAGAAATATTTCTGCGGGAACATTGCATCCATTCATCCACATTTTATTAAAACTTTTTCTTCTATGTTTAAGAATTTTGATGATAGTTATTTTCCTTGAGCCTTAAAACTCAGAGGAAAGGGGGTAAAAAACAAGCCTTAGGTAGTAAAAACAAAACTTATCTTAGTAGAACAATAACAGGTTGGTAGAGAATAATAACAGGTTGGGGTATACAACAATAACAGATCGCACTCTTTTCACTCCTCTCTAATCCTGTCTACACTTGTAATTTACAGGTAGGACAATGGTGGAACTCAGATCGCACTCTTTTCACTCCTCTCTAATCCTGTCTACACTTGTAATTTACAGGTAGGACAATGGTGGAACTGTTCTTTCTTGTAGTTTTCTTCAAGACTTTGACGTTTTTTCTCTAGAAGAAGCTCTTGTATAATATTTCTAGGAGTATCAAGAAACTCTTTCTCCAATATTACATTTGAGAAATTTGTGATTATGAAGTCCCGTGAAGAATCCAGCAGTGGTACTAAATTATGAGCTACAGCTAACCTGTGTTTAGAAAAATATGGAATTTATATTGAATACTGTACGTCAAAAATGGTAAAGTTTACAAAATTAGAATATTTTTTAATAATTTACTTAATAATTTACTTACATACCTGTATAATCTTAAAACATTGGATGACTGAAGTTCACTTGTGAGAAAGGCCGCGCAAACACATACAGCATGGTGAACTTTCAGAATGTTTGCAGCAACTATTAACTCTTGAGCATTTTCCGTTGTTATCTCAATGTTTCCTAAAGATTTAAAATATTAAAATAAATTTTTCATAATAATTAATAAAATAAAAATACCGTTTTACATATAGCAATATGAAAAACATGTGTTTTTTACATATATGACAAACATGTGTTTTTCCTTTTATCTTACCAGTATACATGAATCGAATGATCCGAATTAATATATTGGATTTCATAAACTTCATTTCTATTGAAAAAGACTGTGTTGTTTCCTCAGCTAATCCACCAGTAAACATATCCTTAAAATATTCACTTCCCGCCGAGAGTATTACACGATGAGCCTGGAATAAAATGTTTGTTGTATACAGTATATAAAAATCTTCTTCACTTTTTTATTCATTTCAGACAAAGCTAGTTAAAACAACTTAATATACTAGCAAATTTTCTTACCTTCACAATTGATCCATCAGCTGATGATATTTCTACATCACAGAACTGTTGTTTCTGCCAGAGTGAATGTAAGTTCTCTAGCAAGTCATTCGGATAAGAGAGCTCCACCTCTAGGAAGTCGTTCGGATAAGAGAGCTCCACACGTGCCGCCATTTCATATAAAAGACCTAATATACCTGTGATTACTCGGTACCCCAATTATAACGTTTTCTCAATATATATACTACATCTCAGTTAAAAATTACCAGATATCACTACCCACCACCAGACAACTCAACTCTGGATGAATAGTATTACATTTGTTTATTAGTAATATATGAGGATGGCGGCAGCACGTGTGGAATTCTCTGATAATGGGGAGGGGGAATGTAAATCTAACCTGCTAGAAAACTTACATTCACTCTGGCAGTTACAAAAGTTTTGTGATGTAGAAATATCATCAGCTGATGGATCAATTGTGAAGGTGAGAAAACATTATTTTTTAACTGAAATAACTGTAAAAACTGTCGTCGTCTTTCCTGTTTGTACTTAACACAACTATTTTTATTATTTCAGGCTCACCGTGTAATACTTTCGGCGGGAAGTAATTATTTTAAGACAATGTTTACCTGTGGATTAAGTGAGGAAACAACACAGTCTTCTTCAATAGAAATGAAGTCTATGAAATTTAATATATTAAAACAGCTCATCGGATTTATATATACTGGTAAGGATAAAGAAAAACTTTTTAAAAGTTAATAGAAAGTGAGTACTAATGTAAAACTAAAAACGATATTTTTTATTTTGTTGATAGATTGTTTTTTTTAAATCTTTAGAAAACATCGAGGTAACAGTGGAAAATGTTCAAGAGTTAATTGTAGCTGCAAACATACTTGAAATTCACCATGCTGTACGTGTTTGTACAGACTTTCTTAAGAGTGAACTTCATCCATCCAATGCTTTAGGAATTTACAGGTACGGTTTGATGATTCAGTTCAGTTGATTATGTTACCTATATGTACGTACAATAAATAAATCTATTAGGAATAAATCCATTGTTTTTGTTTTTTAAACAGGTTTGCTGAGGTCCATTATTTAGTAAACCTGCTGTCTGCTTCGCAGGACTTCATCTTTTCTAATTTCGTAGAAATTACAATGGAACAAGAGTTTCTTGAAATTCCTAAAGAAATTCTACTGTATTTTTTGGAGTCAGAGTATCTTCATATTGACTCTGAGTTGCAGGTAAATATTTATATACGCTATTTTTTTATTTAATAGTAGACCCCCAAACAATCAAATTTATCTACCTTTTCTTTCTTTATTGTATTACAGGTATTCTCTGCTGCCATCAGATGGATTACACAAGATATAACTAATAGACATTGTTGGATTTATGACATTTTGAAACCAGTGAAATTGGCTTTAATTCCAAGTAAACTAATAAAAAAATCAATTAATGAGTGCTCTAATATCAATCTGAAGGTTATTCTTAAACAGCAGAGGACGACATTTTTAAGGGACGAAAGGGAAGCCTCGTATATCCAGCCAAGAATTTGTCTTCGAAAGAAAATTTATGTTATAGGTGGATGGAAACTATCAGAGGAGTATAGTTTAAAAAGTGTCGAATGTTTTGATACCTTTAGGCAGAAATGGCAGAAAGTTGGCCCTATGAAAATTGAGAGATGTGGGCCAGGAGTAGCAGTCTTACATGGGAAAATTTTCGTTGTTGGAGGGAGTGGAGAGGACAGTCAGATTTGGGCAGATGGCGAAGTTTATGATCCACAGGAAGATTATTGGACTGGAATATCTTCTATGGTGATCCCACGGTCTGATTTTGGATTATGCGCTCATGGAGGTTTTCTCTATGCCTTCGGTGGTTGGACGGGATTGGTCATCGAAAAACGTATTGAAAGATATGACCCTATTGCAGATGAGTGGACATTATTAGAGTCAAATATGCCAGAAGGTAGATCCAAGTAAGTACAATAACAATTTTCAAAGTGAAATTACTGACTGATAGTGTGTGTGTAAACTACTGATAATAATAAGAGAAGAGAAAATGTAGTATTGACCTGTACTTGTCTTTTTTTCTTCTCCCTCTTTTTTTTTACAGTATGGGTATAGTAGAACATCGAGGTCTTATTTACATTGTTGGTGGAGTTGGTGCGGGATATTATTTCATCCGCCTGTGTAATCTTCTCTCATACAATCCTGTGACTGGGTATTGGAAGAATCTAGCACCAATGATAGCACTACATAAGAAGATAGGTGTTGCAGTTTTGGATAACTTTTTATATGTAGTAGGTGGTGGTATTC